>NC_089216.1:2841529-2900712 GCF_963930695.1 Labrus bergylta | reverse complement strand
AATTGAATAATGTAAATAAAAATAATCTAATAATTATAATAGTAATAATATTATTATTATTATTAATAATAATAATAATAAAATAATAATAATGATAATAATAATTTATACTTTATTGATCCTGCAAGGGGAAATTCGTTTTTACACTCTGTTTACTAAACATGCTACACAAACATAGGCCGAAATACACACACATACACAAACAGCATCCTATGGACATGCACTAATGGAGAGACACAAAAAAAGAGGACACTCCTGAAAGTCTTAACAGTACGAAGCAAAAGAAACACATGTCAAGATGATAAATTATATTAACCCCTGAAATAAGATTCTTAGAGATAGAGTAGAACAAAAAGTAGGGCTTAATGTCCTTCTAGGGCTTCCGTACTTTAGTATAATTTTGAGGGACTTTTACTTTACATTTATGAAACACTGTATACATATGATTGGGAAATATTAAACTTCTAATTCCCTGTACTCCAAGAATTTTACCAGGAGGCAAAATGTGTTTGTTTTTGTCACTAAAATTAAGAGATTAAAGTTTAGAGGTTATAATTGTTAGTTTAGAGACATTACAAGTAACAGAAATTAACATACACAACCCTAAAGCCAATGTGCAACCCCAAAGTGTTGAAATAAAGCTTTGAAGATATCCTGGTGTGTCAGATAGTTATATAATAATATCCATTGGTGTAAAAGACACAACAGCTCTGTGTCTTGTTAACTTTCCCGACCGTTATCTGGTGGTTATCGAGTCCGCCTCCATGTGTCCTCAGGCAGCGGGAGAGTTAGCAAGAATCCTCCAACAAGACCTGACAGAGACCAGGAATCTAACCTCACCCTCCTGAACACACCACCCCTCTGTGTCTCACAAACACAGAGTCAGGAGCTGAGCGGGAGAAAAGTTGCTTAATAGGTGCAACTTAAACGCACTCAAATGAGGTTTTTAAACCCTTAGTACATGTTTGTATTTCAATTAAAGACACGTTCAACGCTGCAAAATGACCTGTTGAAGTAAACGGTGACCACAAATTTGCATAAACACGTCTGCAGATAGTCAAACCAAGAATCCACTTTGTCCTGTTGCAACTTTGTCTTTCATTGTAGCAATGCTCCAAAACCGTTTATTAAACACGCCCACTTATTTAAGCATCTTTTAAAATTGTTTTCGTAATAAATCATAAATTGCTGATTTGAAGAAAGTTCTCAAAGTATTCCAGTTATAGAACTTAACTGTACCTACATGTATTTTATCTAATGTATAACAAGTCCATTCTTCAGTCTATGCACATTCATGCATTTGTAATCGCTGATGGCGTTAATGTAAGGACGTATATGCAAATGAGAGGGCGGGGCTACATGTTCAAATGTTAGTTTACCGTTCATATGCCTCCATAGAAGTTTACTTGATAGCTTTCTGCACCAGAATTATGAAGCTCTCAGCTCTGACCATCGTAACTCCATCCTTCGTCCTGTAGCCATTCCTTCATCCTCCATCCTTAACCTTATCCGTTCATTCCTTGACCCGTACCCCCCTCCTTTCATCACTCCACCCTTTCCCTCATCCCTTCATGTCTTGACCCGTACCTTCATCCATTCGTCCCTCAACCCTTACCCCGATTCCTTCATCACTCCACCCTTATACCCATCCCTTTATCACTCGACCTGTACCCTCATTCCTTTACCCTTACCTTTATCCATTCATCCCTCCACCTGCCACCACCCAACATCATTTTGATTTCTGCCATTGGGGCTGTGGATCAGTTGGTAGAATCGGTCGTCTCTCAACCGGACGGTCAGGAGTTCGATCCCCAGCTCCTGCAGCCACATGACATTGTGTCCTCCTTGGGCGAGACCCTTCACCTTAAGTTTCAGCAGTTTTAATAACTATAGAAGAAGTCTTTGTCCTGTTTGCTTCTTTTTCAGCTTGTAGAGAGGCATCACTAACACCATCAATCTGTGTGAGTCTTAAGCACCGGATTGTTGATGGACGGTCTGCCTCCGCCCACCCCCTTGCTCCCTATCCCTCT
Organism: Labrus bergylta; assembly: GCF_963930695.1. Lineage (NCBI taxonomy): Eukaryota > Metazoa > Chordata > Actinopteri > Labriformes > Labridae > Labrus > Labrus bergylta. The sequence continues at coordinate 2,898,682 of NC_089216.1, read as the reverse complement.
TCCTGCATTTGATCCCATCTCTCCCTCTATCCCTTTCCAAGCCCGGTGCAGTCTAGGCCTGTGAAGGTTGTTTCATCATGAGCCGGGGATCCAGCCGAAGATTTCTGCCTTTTAATAAGACAGTTTTTTCTTACCACTGTAACTTTTGCTGCTTTGCTAAAGTGCTCATGATGGATAGGCTGGATCTTTGTAACATAACAATGAGTAAGGTCTTTTACCTGCTTTTTGTAAAGTGTCTTGAGATAACACTCAAGAGTTGACGCTATACAAAATAAATTGAATTGAATTAAGCATACAACGAAGGCCACGTTTGTTCTGTAATATATATTACTCCCTTTAATGAAAAAAACACTTTTTTTCATACAAAAACAAGTTTTTTTTCCTGTACAGAAAAACCCACAAAAACTATTCACATGCAGCGAAAATGAAGCAGAAAACACCAGACATGTAAATGAGTTCATCCGCATCACAACCCCGTTCAAATATACACTTTATATATATATATTAGCTAAAGTCAAACTTGGTTTTGTTTCATTGAAAATTGTAGACTGTTATATACAAACACCCAAATCCACACACACACACACACACACACACGTATGCTATTCACAAATACACACACACATTTACAATCCATCTTTAAGTCCGTCAGTAAACACATCCATCCCCTCCCTGAGTTTCTTATTTCCTTCACTGTTCTCCTGATCCGGATGTATCATCGCTATCGGCCTCCTGCGGTGACCCGGGCGTCGACCCTCCCTCTCTCCCTCCTCCTCCTCCTCCTCCTCCTCCTCCCCCCGTCTTCCTCCCACCCTTCCCCTTCAGCAGGCGGCTGTTGGGGTGGAGCGCGTGCAGGTGGACGAGCAGGTCGTCCTGCGTCCCCGCCGTGTGGCCGCACTCCTCGCACACGTACAGCTTGTTGCGCCGCTCCTTGTAGGCGTACTTCAGGGTGTAGTTGTGGATCTTCTTCATGTGCGACTCCAGGGAGCAGCGCTGGGTGAACGCCTTGTCGCAGAGGGTGCACTTGTACGGACGGACGCCTGTAACCAAAAAAATATAGAAACATTGTCACGCTGCCTCTTACAATTCTGTTAATAACAACAAAGTGTGTCATGATGAGGGCGGGTAGCGTACCTGTATGTGTGCGTACGTGTCTCTTGAGGTCGAACGTGTCGTTGAAGCCTTTGCCGCAGAAGCTGCACAGGTGTTTCTTGGACTCGTTGTGACACTTGATGTGTCTGTTCAACATCCGCTGGTACTGGAAGGTCTTCTGACAAACCTACAGGCAAGCAACAACACAACGTTAAAATGTGTAAAGGCTTTATACGTGATTTTTTTGATCCAGCAGATGTCGCCCTTGAGCACCAGCATGAAACCAAAACAACTCGCGCTGCATTGTTGTGTTAGCATGCTAATGCTAGCGATCTTTATTCTGCTGGTATCTTCACACTGCATGTAAATTTACCTGAAATGAGCGTGATCTAGAAACACAGTTAAGCAGTGAGTACAGTATGTTATTCTTCTTTTCTCTAGTCCCTCAATTAAACAACTTTTATACACGAGGGGAGGAGTCAGCCGGCCGTCCCGGCGATGTAAACAAAGTGAAGATAGGACTCTGAAAACTCTGAAAACATCACAGACAGTGGGACTCGGGTGTTACACCCATTGTAGACAGTCATGACTCACAGAGTTATTTTCAGAGGAGATACTTGATTTCTACATTTAAGTGTGAAAAATCACAGAGAAAGACTTTAAAATACTTCCAAAGGCAACTTAGAAACTGTTGTGTTTAAACCCGGTTTGGCCACATTACATCGTAAAATCATTTAATAAACATAAAAAAGTATTTGTCAGATGATTTAACTTCATATTGTGACAGTGTCGTCGGCGTACCTGGCACACAAACACGCCGTTCATCACAGGCGACGACGATCTCTGACTTTGACCTGTTGATCTGGTCACCATGGAGACAGCTTCCTGGGGGGCAGGGGCCATTTTCAAGGCGACTGGGATCATGGTGGTGTGTGGTGCTTCTAATGGAGGGGAGGGGATGGGAGGAAGAGAGAGAGGAAGGGGCGAGGGAACGGTTGGCAGCTCCCCTGTAGTTACCTGAGGAGAGAGAGAGAGGAACAAAAATAAAGATTACTGATGATTTGGCAAATTCTGAGTTAGCGTTTGACTTTTCTTTAAGCTCAACAGGAGTTTCAACTTGATCCAACAGCGTCTCGCGTCGGCCCTGCCCGTTTCCTCACCTTGATTTTGGACCTGATGTACGGGGAGCCGCCCGGAGCCCTCCTCCTGACCCCCGACCTCTCCTCGGGCGCGCTCGCCGGGCTCTGGGGTCGGCCCAGCATGGTGCTGGACGGCAGCTCGGCGTGCGTCTGCTGGTCGGCCGGGGAGTGCTTGGTGAGGCAGAGCGGCGTCGGCTCTGCGGGGCTCGCTTCGGCCCCCATCATGAGAGCGGACGGAGGGAAGATGGAGACTGGAGGAAGAGAGGAAGACGGAGAATCAGTCAGTGACTCGTTTTAAAGACAAGAAGCTTTTTCCCAGAATCCAAAATATACACAAAAATAAATCCAAGACTAATTCCCACAGAGTTACAAGAAGAAGCATTGCATCGTTTCATACCATATCGTATCGTAATTAAGGTTGTTTAACATGAACACTGCCAATTATAGACAAATAAAACCTGGGTTTCATGTTGGCTGAGGGGATTAGAGGACGTGGACATTTACAAGTTATAACTGTGTTGCATTGTGGGTAATGTAGGATTGTGTGTTTTAGTAGCTAAATGTGTAACTAGGCATTCAAATCTACACTTTTGCAGCTTTCGTTTTGGCATCTCTCTCTTTTTTAAAATCTGTCGCTCTGTAGTCTGGAGGCACATTATGAGAAGACTGTTGTTTTCAAAGCGGATATTTTGATTGGCTAATGGATCCCTGATCACTGATTGAGCCTCTGTTTGGATGCCACATGTCAGTGATAAAACCAGAAACATGAGTGGAAATCCAGCAGATTTTCGTCATCACACTTTTATTTCCTTCCCACTGATGTTGTTGCGGTTGCAGCAGAAACAGCGTAAAGTCGGTAGAATCATAACTGCTGTTTAAAGGAGAAGAAAAAAGGGGACAAAGGGGGGAGACTGTGTGCGAGAGAACAAAAGGTAGAGAAGGTAGAGATTTCACAATGTGCAGCCAGCCGCCTGCACCGCTTCATATTTGCACGTTCGCTCATTAGCAAACAAGCAGAGTCAAATAAGTGTATGTATTTGTGTGCGTGGGTGTGGGTGTGCACACGTCTGGACGTCTATTGTTGAATGCGGCTTATTTTGCACGCACATACATGCCCTACATTAACACACACACACATACACATCGCATTTACCGCTGCAGTTAGACTTGTTGAACCAGACTGTCTTGTAGCACCAGCTCTGTACCTTCCTCAAACAATCCACCTCCGCAGGGTGGATGACTGCCTGTCTCTGTGTTCATATGAGCAACACAACACAACGCTCACACACCGAGGCAGAGCGAGAGAGAGGGGTGAGGGGTGAAGAGAAACTTTTGAGCCTTAAGGGGTCAGGTGGTGGTCTGACTGACGCAGAACGACCACAAAGACACAAAACAAGCTAATAGAGACACAATCAATATTACACAGGCTGCAAAGAGTTCTAACTACCGAAAAGACACACAAAACAACATACAGCACCCACGAAATGACGGACACCTTAAATCAAGAGGAAACGGAGAGAAATGAATGATCAGAAAGAGACAAAACAGCCAATTAGAGACTCAAATCGGATGAAAGACTGACACAAAACGACAACAAAGGGACAGAAAAAAGTTAAAAACTGAACAAAAAAAACCACAAAAAGCCCAAAAAAGAGATGCAACACATCTATAAAGAGAAACAAATAGTCACAAGAAGACAAAAAGGTACTGAAGAAAGAGACTCAAAACAACAATGAAAGGACACAAAACGACTAAAAAATAGAACAAAATGACTTCGAAAAGTGATGAAACACAAACAAAGACACACAAATAAAAGATCGATGAAACAAAAGGGTTGAAAATGACATCACAGAGACACAAAGTTAAAAAAAAAAAAAAAAAAAAAAAACGGGATACAAGTTAACCACAAAGAGACAGAAAGGGTCAGAAAAAGGGATAACTATGACATCACAGGTACACAAAAACAAATAAAAACTGATACAAAGTAAACAAATGTGAAGAAAAGTTTACAAAAAAGGGGGAAATGAAATTATAGGGACAAACAACGACCCAAAAGAGATGAAAAATTACAGAAAACGACTAAAAATAGCCATGAAACAAGACACAAAATAAACAAAGAGCTAAATGACCATGAATATGTGTTTGTTTTAGTCATGCTCTTATTTTGGAGGGGTAGGGCACCTATTTACAGTTCAGTGCCGAAGAGGCCCATTTCCTCATCATCCCTCCATGTTAGAGCCTGTGTGTGTGTGTGTGTGTGTGTGTGTGTGTGTGTGTGTGTGTGTGTGTGTGTGTGTGTGTGTGTGTGTGTGTGTGTGTGTGTGTGTGTGTGTGTGTGTGTGTGTGTGTGTGTGTGTGTGTGTGTGTGTGTGTACTCAGGTGGCCCACAGGCAGGTTTTGGTGCAGCTCAGCGGAGACAATGAATCAGTTGACACCGCGGAGCCTCAATCAGATAAAAGTCAAATGAAAATGTAAATGATGCTCCGCGGTGAGCGAAGAAGGACGAGGTGAGCGAGTTAACGGTACGCTGCGACTCGCGCTCACTGACCGCCATCAGCGAGCGAGATGAAGTCCTCATCAGATCGACTTCAGTAGATCAGTCTCCAGGGGTCTTCATTACTTATATGTGTTTTAGAGTGACAACAGTTTCATTATTCCCAGTAGCTAAATAAGAATTCAAATCAGGATCTCTCCTCGACCAATCACAAGTCAGACTGAAATCTTTTGGGTGGTTCTTCCTGTTTTACTTAAAACACGAGGAGCGCTGCAGCTACTGGAAGTATTTCATCGCTGTCTTTATCCTCGCCTCCTCGTGCACACGATGCTAAAGTTGTGCTAAATGCTAAAGTGTAGTTCATCTACAGTACAACACACAACAAATCCCTTCTTCACTTTATTATGAAAGAGTGATTTAGGGTACAAAACATTTTTTAAATTAGCCATGAAACCAGCAGTTACAGTCGCAAATATCAGGGTTTTTTTTGCCCAGGCAAAAGTCCAAAAAACCCTGGAGTTCTCTCTGCTATATTTGTACTTGCAATGAATTGTGGGATGTGTAGTTCCTTCATTGCAGAAATTAAATCCGTTTTCCAATCTGGTTTGGTGCTGAATCGAATGTTTTATATCCACAAGTATTCAGGTAGCTGGTTATCAAACGTATCATCACCAGGATTTTTTTCTGAAATGTCAACGGAGGATTTGAACGGGGGGGAATTTACTTCCTGATCCAGAGCTGCAGAGAAAAGTGGGCGGTCACTGATCATATCTATTTCTGTCCATTATAGATAAATAATGAAGCTGAATTTAGAAAATCTACCAAAAAAAACGTCTTCAGTGTGCATTTAGTTAGAGATCAGACTCGCCTCTGTGGTGACGGCTGCTTCTAATCTCATCCTGTATTGTTTGAATACAGTGTGTGTGTGCTTTGGTTAGTGTGTGCTTTGGTTAGTGTGTGTGTGTGTTTGGGAGAATGGGTGAGGGGCTTTTAAAACACCGAAACTATTCCCCAATCTATGACGGGGGAGGGGCGAGTTGGGTCGCTCTAAACGCACCACTTTAATATTTTCTCTCCGTTCGTTTCAGAGTCGGAGAAAGAGCCAACAATGGGGAGATAACTTTTCCAAACATGAGGTGTGTGTGTGTGTGTGTGTGTGTGTGTGTGTGTGTGTGTGTGTGTGTGTTTGCTCAGGGCGTACTGTCTGCGGCAGGAGGCTGTCAGTAGGGTCCGTTACATTTCCTCCCATCCAATAAACATTAACCTTACAGCAAACCGGAGGAGCGACCAGGAGTGGAAACCCTCAGAGTAAAATAATCAATACAAAAAAATCACAAACATAATAAACCTACAGTATGAGAGTATGAAGAGACATTAGCTTAGCTTAGCTTACGTTTGTGAACACATCTGTTATGAAATGCTTCAGAGGATGCCAGCGTCATGTTGGTACACTTGGTAGATTTGTCTCTTAGCTTAGCTTGTTTAGCATAAACACTTAAATACTGTCCATTTCACCTGTTTTTGCATATTTACATTTATCTCCAGCAAAGTATGTTGTATTTAATCTTTTCATATTTAAGACTAGTAATGTTTAGTTAAATCCTGGTTGTATATATTCACATTCTTAGTTTTGATATTTTTAGTACTTATTTAATATTATATTGTGTTTAAATTTGCTAACATTGTGTTTTTTTACTCATATTGTGTGTTTGGACAACCTGCTGCTGTAACGCCACAATTTCCCAGTTTGGGATCAATAAAGTCATTCTATTCTATTCTATTCTATTCTATTAAAACAGGTGTAAACTGCTAGCCTGTCTCCGTCTATAGTTAAATAAAAACTGTCTCTCCAACGCTCCCTTATCAGCATGTTCGGTGTCATTTGCTTAATCCATGCAAAATCAAAAGAGCACAAACAAAACATTGGAGGCTCCACAGCTTGTCACTGCAGTCAGTAATATATTTGTAAAAGGGTGGCCTAGTGGTTAGTGTGCACGCCCTATGTACAGAGGCTGTAGTCCTCCAGGTTTTTAAATCTGGCCTGTGGCTCCTCTCCTGCATGTCACATGATCAGACTGTCTCCATAAGACGACTGATTACCTGATTGTGCTCACCTGTCTTCGGTGGGTTACTGAGAAATATTGTTTTTATAAAAGCTCATTTGAACAGTAACATGTTTTATTTGTGTTCTGTTTGATGGTTTTATACATAATCTTAACAAACAGTTTCCAAATTTGTCCTTTCACTGCATCAACTTACTCGTTCATATCATTAAAAGACTTCAATAAAAATTGAATCGAAAAGCTTTTTTATTATTATTTATAGTTTTTTTAAGAAATGTTTTTGGTTTTTTGTGCCTTTGTTGTAGAGACAGGACAGTGGATAGAGCCGGAAATCAGGAAGACAAGAATGACACGATAGAGACACAAAGTTATAAAAAAAAAAAAAAGAAAAGTGGTACAAATTAACCACAAAGAAACAGAAAGGGTCGGAAAAAGGAAAAACTATGACATATCACCACAAATATATTTTTGTTGTTGTTGTTTTTGTAAACGCTGCTGTGTAAGATTGCTGCTAACAAAGTTGCGTTGTGTCCTTGTATACAATGATAATAAAGATTCTATCTATCTATCACAGGTGCACGAAAACAAACAAAAACAGATACAAAGTAAACATAAATGTGAAGAAAAGTTTACAAAAAGGGCGGGAAATGACATTATAGGGACAAACAACGACCAACAAGCGATGAAAATGGATAAAAATGACGTCATAGTCATAGTCATAGTAAAACGACTAAAAATAGCCAAAACTGACCCAGTAAACAAACAGCTAAATGACCATGAATATGTGTTTGTGAATGTTTTAGTCTCGCTCTTATTTTGGAGGGATAGGAGCCACAGGTCAGATTCGAACCCGGGCCGCCACCGCAAGAAGGATTACATCCTCTGTACCAATCCGCCACCAGCACTCCATTTTTATTCTTTCTGCAGCGTGGCTTCTCACACCTCTCAGACTTCATCTGTTTATCTTCAGTAATACACTGGATGTATTAGTTTGTGTTTCTGACGAACGACAGGCAACACACGGGTTGTTGTTGTTTGTCTGGTGAAGGTTAAACCAGGTAGATCCGAGTCCGATGAGCCGGCAGGAACAGGCTCAGTTACATGTTTGTCGTGCAGGAGATAAAAATAAACTCAAACACACAAACTGTACAAACTGAGGCCTCATCAAAGTCAGGTTTGTGTCTGAGGGCAATTATCATACCTCTGTGTGTGTGTCTGTGTGTGTGTGTGTGTCTGTGTGTGTCCTCCTTTCACACTAAAACACACGTTAGGCAGGTATGTCAAGTAACGGCACATACCTGAAACTGAGCTGAAACCGTTGTTGGGAGTGTTTGGTGAACGCTGCGTAATTACGCACTGGCGCTCAGATTAGTTTTTAATCTCTCAGATATATTCTTCAGACTAATGATTTATAACGATGTTCCTTTTCTCACTTTTCTTCTTCGACTAGTGTTTCTTCAGGGGATGAAATGTCTGAACTTCAGTGTTAGGAGTACGTGTGGTTCAACTGCTCTGTTTTTTTCCTGCGTTTTTTACGCCCCAAAAATGTCTCCTTAAATTTATCAGCGATGAGCATTCCTTTAGTTTTTAACACTTTCCCTCGATTCAAAGACCACCTGAAAAACTAGCAGCACTCCAGTTTGTCCGCATGATCCGGTTTCAAACAGCAGAGAGGATGTAAAAGTCAATGATTGAAAAGTTAACGGGGATGAGAAGTGGAGGAAAAAGGACAGAGAGAGAGAGAAAGAGAGAGAGAGAAAGGGGGGATGGTTGGAGATGAGGGTGTAGTCCGTTACTTGTTATCTGATACCGAGGGGGCTCTTACAATAAAAAAGTCCAACAAAGGGGATTGTTCTCACTTTGTCATTTAAATGCAAAAAGATGCAAAGCGTTGATTTGACAGCCCCACTCCCTCCCGTGTTTGTTTTAGTAACGGCCCCCCCGAAACGAGAAAAAACAGAAGTTGGCATGCATCGGTTAAGAGCTTTTCAAAGACGTGTTACAGTATCTGGAGTCAATTAAAACATCACCAAGGCGAAACATGATTCCGAAATCTCAAAAAATAGAAACTAAATCTCTTTCTCCATATCAGACTTGTCAAATCAGCTTTATAATACGACAAGCTGCAGGAGGAGGAAGGCTGCAATCTGGGGTTGAAGGTCGAAGTGTGAAAAGCAACGGGCCTTTTCTGATAGCTTGTTAGGCCTCAACGCACAATGAGATGGCAAATATCATAAAGATACGGCAGGAAAAAGTGCAAAGATGTTGTCTGTGTATTTAAATTGGTTATAGGGGTGGAAAAGTTTTTTTGGTGCGAAAGCAAAACAATAAAATTAAAATATGTAAAAACAGGCCAGAGGGTGTAAATACGCAGCGTGAGCCAACACGCTTTGGGAACTATTTTCTCTCTCTTCACGGCTCGCTGTGTTTCCCGTTATTCGGTGGCCCAGGGTTTGCAGCTTGCCCCGTTACAATCCCAAAAAAAAAACACCAGACCCCCCCCCCCCCTCCCCATCCGCCACACTGACACATCCAACGCCACATTTAACCCAAAACAAATCCGTGCGTAAAAAGTGCCCAAAAAAAAAAAAACGCGTCTACACTCGTCAGAATCTACACAAAGGTTGATTTTCTGTTTTTTTGTTTGTTTGTTTGTTTTCTTACGACAAATATGTCTCATTACAGCAGCCTGGACTCACCTGGGATGTAGACGTCGCCTCGCTCATGATCTGGGAGCTCGCTCCAGTTCCGTTTCCCCGGCGATACATTCGCCTTTTTCACCAGAAAGGCCCTCGGCATTCTTAATTCAAACAAAAGTTGGTGGAAAATCTGATTTTTTTTTTTCTCCGCGGTTCAAGACAGGAAAAAAAAAAGTTACAAAAGCAGGAAACTCCAAATATGGCAGGGGGAAAAAATGGAAGGTGTCGGTCCCCTCTTCTCCTTCCTCCTTCACCTTTCTTCTTCGTTTCGCAAACCGCGTCCCGCTTCTTGTCTACTTTATTCCCTTCTCACACACACCTTCTCTCTCTAAACTTGATTGTCTCTGGAGCTAAAAAAAAAAAAAGAAAGAGGTGAAAAGTCTTCCGGCGTCGGGACAGGTGAGTCCGCTCAGGTGTGCAACCCGGACAGGTAAAGGCGAATATCACCCACAGCGCTCTGAAATAACGGGAGTGTGAGTGAGTGGGTGGAGAGGGATACACAGCAGATTGTATCCTGATCACACACACACACACACACACACATGAACAGAGTCGACGGAGGTGGGTCGAACAGCAGCGCAGGTACTCGTTTGAAAAAGCAGGAAACAGGCGCCACCGCGCATGCGCGTCAGGAATAACGGTGACAACAAGCTGGAGGCAAGCCGGGGTTAGGCCTCAGTATACCTGCTGAACCGGTTTACCCCTCCTCTCTCTCTCTCTCTCTCTCTCTGCCTCACTCTTTCCTCCCTCCTCTTCTCCATTCCGCTTTAAGGTGTGGACAAATGACAAGAAGAAGAAACTTTTATTTTTTTTGGGGGGGGGGAATCGAAAGTGTGTTAGGGCAGGTACACAACAAAGACACACTATAGGCCACACACATAAATAACCTACACACACACATACACCCCCCCCACACACACACACACACCGCCTCCTGAAACTCCATGAGCTGAAGAGTCAAACTGCCAAAAGGGTGTGTGTTCATTATTTATTTTTTTACTCCACCCAACCTCCAGAGCAGGATTTCATTACGTTTCCTGGATGATTGACAGCTGATATTTTTAGACACAGGCGTCTAATCGTTTCAGTGATCAAGTGATTAGGAATGAGACACATATCAGGTTCATGACGTCATGTTGCGTATGTATTCCTGTAAATGAGGGTGAAATGAGTGACCTCTGACCCCTGTCAATGCTAGCTTCATATTCGACATTCAAGATGTTTAATGTCACTCGGGTTCACCAGCTACGTCTTAAAATCTGGTTTATACTTCTATAAACGCCGCCGTTAGCGCTACATACTCGTGCGTTGGCGTCTCCGCGTACAATCGTTAATTGGCGGTGCGATTTTTTATGCTAGTTTTAATCGCTGGTTTTCAGTTCAGCCACCGTCTTTGCTTGTTTGTGTCCAGGTCACCATGGCGACCGAAACCGAGTGCATTACATTTGAGTTTGAGCTGAAAAAATATTGATCAGCAGTTGATTCTACTTGTAGGTTGAAGCGCTAGTTTTGAAAAAATGGCGGGAATTTTGTAAATGCAGGAAGTACGATACTACCCAGCGGTCCAATTACAGCGCTAGCGGTCTGCGCCGTTTCTCTTCGGGGTCCTCGTGCTTTTTAATGTAGTTTTATTGATTTAAAAGTCTGACGTCCTGGAGGAAGAAGTTGTTTCTCAGTTTGGTTTTGGAGACGATGGTTTCGTTTGATAATGACGGCGACGATATTCAGGATGGTTTTTGATGCTAATCAGCTGTTGATGTTGTGCTCTGCTTCTGGTCACTTCCTGTCAGCACCTCTGGTCACTTCCTGTCAGCACCTGTGCGTCCGATCGTACTTAAAGCCGTTTGTTTTGCTCTTAAACTTTAACTCTGCACTGTAACTTTGAACTCTTTTTATACTTTTACTTTATTTATTTCAATTATTTTCATTTGAACATATTTTCAGATTTAATAATTTCAGTGATTTTTAAAATGTTCTATTTTAATGTTTCTTTTCTTTCCTCTGTCACGATGCTTTTTGATGTCTTGTGTGAAGCATTTTGATTGCCTTGTTGTTGAAATGTGCGACATAAATAAACTTGCCTTGCCTTACTGACGTTTGTTTCCTCCTCTTTAGATCCTTGCTCGTGTTTTGTACTTACTCTGATGTACGTCAAGTGTCTGCTGAGTTGAATTGAGGCCTGTGAATCTGACCAGGAAGTTCCTTAAATAAATCAAAAAATATGCACAATTGGCTGGATTTTGCAGTCTGGCCTCAAAGAGGGACCAAAATATCTTAACAACAACACATACAGCGATAAGAGGCGGATTTCTTTTCATGGTTTTCAGTCATCCAAAAAGCTGTTCTTGTTGTTTAAACTTACAGTAAACTAATGAAAGCTCCTCTGAGGAACTTATGGCTTGTGTCTATTTTGGCGCCCCCTGTGGACAAAGCGGGTACATGTGTAGGCAGTAGCCGTTAAAGTCATTAAAATATAACGATATATAAACAGTCATTTGGTTTCTGATGGTCTTGATTGCGTTTGTAGGTCACAGGTATTCATTTCAGTCCATTTTATAACCATCTAAAAACAGCTTTAACGGCGACCATGACCAGCAGATTGACTTTTAATTCATAGTTTATATAAAGTCACAGTGTAGAAGTACGATATGTTCTCAGTGATGCTGCCGTTAGAAGCGGTTTCACAGGAGTTAATTTGGCTTAATAAACGCCGCCAAAAAGACAAATATAGGCCTGTAGCTGTGCAAATGACTCACTCACAGGTCGTTAAACGCCCCACCTTTCCCACCCTGCTGTGTGTTTACAACCCCCTCCTGCTTCTCCACTGTTCCCTTGTCTTTGTAATTAACCTGGCAGACACACACACAACACACACAACACACACAACACACACACACACATCCTGCATCTCTTCTCTTCTTCACTCACATTAAAAGTAGTCCGTCTCCATTTTCCTTTTTCTGACAGTTGAGGTGGATGAAGCAGTTGCCCGTTTAGTTTTTTCATGTAACAGCTCCTCGCTTATTATTTTTAAATGGTTTTGTAAGTAGTGTGTGATTATATGGACCTCACAATCTCAAAACACACCCAATTTTTCAGAGACACGGGAAAATAACAGTTAATGTTATTCTACTAAGCGACGATTCTAGTGATGTTTGGGGTCAGTAAGAGGGATTCGGCTTCCTGTTATATCTTTTTCCAATATGAGACTATACAATACAGAACACAGCGACATGACCTGACATGACAGGACTCGGCACAACACTACACGACATGATACAATACAACCACACAAAGGGTTTATTTTTTTATTAGCACACATATAAGAATACATCAAAACAGGATTAACAAAAACATAAAAGGTGTGTCAGGAGAGGTCAAGAGGCCAACAGGCTTAAACAAGGGACCTCACCTCTTAAGAGACAAATAAATCAACTAAGCTAATCAAATTACACAATTTCAAAACAAAATGAAATATATACACATATACAGTAACCTATACACGTATTCATACACACTTAGACACATACATACAATAGAAAGACTGAACATTTTGACCCTCTATCAGCTAAATGAAACAGGCATTAATCTATTAAAAAGGGAGTGAATGAGTGAGTTGATGGAAAAAAAAGATATATATTTTATATATACATATACAATACGATATGGAATGAAATGATATGATACGACCAAACAAAGCTCTACCAGTGGTCTTCAGGCCAAACTAAAATAACCCAACCCAGCAGTCTAGACGTGCATGGCTAAGGAAACAAATATCTGGAGAGAAACAGCACGCAACACTATATGATACAATAACAGTTGTTCCCAAACTTCCCCCTTTGGCAGAAGAAAATATTTTCCACCCCCATCCCTCACCGTGCAAAAGAACACAAAAAAATATGTATTACTATACACTAATCACACTGCCAGTCACGCTGTTTACTGACAAATTCCTAAGATTGTATTTATTCAACACGTTGTCAAACCGTTCAGAATAGCGACTTCAGTGTGTGTGAAAAAATGAAACTTCAACTTGATCGCCCCCGAGTGGAAATTTGTTTTGCAGCCAGGTGAAAACAATAAACATATAGAAACGCAGGCACATTAAAAACGCAGGAACAACATTAAAAACAGAAGCACTAGAGTTCTTCAGGTTACGACAGGAAACTGAGAATGTACAAAAACCAAAATTAAACTCATCAGGGTCGTTATTGGAGTTCAGTCGTGTGATGGCCTGAGTTATAAAACTTTGATTTTGGTAATCTGTATCTCCAGAGGATGTCAGACAACCATTGTTAAAGAGGAAGCAATGCAAACATCTATCCATCCATTATCTTATAGGATCAGGGTTTACTGAACCAAACCCCTACCAAACTGTGCTGATCCATACTTTGACCTCTTGACATGTTGTGGGGATATGATAACGGGAACTCCACAGGGATACGTACTAGGACCCTTCTTGCTGTGAGGCAACATCGCTAACCCATGCACCAGCATGCTCACCGTGTTCTGGACTTGCATGTTGATCAATTGCTTTACAATCTTTTGGTCTGTTTGGTTAATTTCTGTTTTTGTGTTTCTGTGCAAATGTTGAGTGAAGATCAAACATCTTAAAGGACTCAAATCCCCAATTTGTAAAAATAAAATAATTGCAGGTTGGCAGTAGTGAGTTTATTTAATCCAGTTTGATCTTCACAGTATGTCAGTGGCATTACCTGATGTTTATTGACGTGTATATTTTGGATCATAGCAGGAATTCATACTTGCCGTTTTGCAGATTGTTTTTTCATTCTTCTCATTGTTTAGCATTTTACATGATTCGATTTCTGCTTTAGTCTTAACATTATTTTTGGCTGGCTGCCCCTCGGCAAGCTCCTGTGAGCACATCACATACACAACGTTTTTTCCCCCATTTGCATGTGCATTCAAACAAACTCAGAATACAAAACACATGCAGCAGGTGTCAGCTCCTCCAGCCCCGCACACACTCAGGGCGTGAATTCAAAGTTGCTGTGAAGCCAGGAGAGGCGTGTGACGAGAGGAGTGGTGCAGGACGGATGAATGAGCGGTATGTCGCCCGGGCTGTCGGTGTAGTTTGAGCAGATAAGCTAGCCTCTTTCTGTTGTCTTTGTTCTTTTTCCAACCCCCTTTTCTAACTGTCAGTGACACGGGTATCCTCTCTGTCACATTGCCTTTAAACCTCTCGAGTCTTTGGTTTGGTGTTTAAAGAGCTAGTTTAAGAAACAAATACAAACCAAACAAGAGGAAACAGTAAGGTTGTCAAAAGTTCTGATACGATACCATATTCGTTGTGCTGTGCCAATACAACCCGATAAGTATGGTACCAAGTGGTAACATAATGTATCATATCTTGTCTTATCGAGGTGATGTGGCACAAAACAAAAAAAGACAAGATTACAATTTGGAACCATACTTTTTTTTTTTTTTTTTTTTAAAGATTTATTTTTGGGATTTTTGTAACTTTATTTGAGAGATAGGACAGTGGATAGAGTTGGAAATCAGAGAGAGAGGGGATTGACATGCAGGAAAGGAGCCACAGGAGTGATGTTTGATGTTTTTATATGTTATATTTGTTACCTACCAAGGGACTGCAGATGTAAATGAGCCTAAGGCTAACTCTGGTGCGATGCATCAAATGGTTACATTTATGTTTTAATTGCACATGGTCCCTTACAAATAAAGTTCAATTGAAATTGAATTGAAATTTGAACCTGGGCCGCCCGCTTGGAGCACTACATCCTCCATATGGGGCACATACCCCGATTTGGTACCACACTTACTGTGTTGAGTCGATACAAAATATTAAGATACGATACGATATGCCATAATTGTTGATGCATAATTTATTTCTCGAGTTGGTTATGTACGCGTGGCTCGTTGGCGGGAGTTCAAAAACAAAACTAACAAAACACAAAATCTTGCAGTTGGATATGTAAATTAGTGAGTCAACATAATAAAAGATTTCTGTATAAAACAAAAGAATATGCTTGTTTCTTGTTTCAGTATGCAACGCTCGCCACAATGTGCCACGGTCAAAAACCAATCACCTCTACTGTGCGCCACAGCAGCTGCTAATCAGCGTCATTTAAATAAACACAAAACAACACAATGAGACACTGTACGATATGATACGATAGGAAATGATGCGATGTGATAATGGCTCTTCATCTTCACTCTTCACATCGATTCAATCAAGATTATCCTGTCAACGATTCGGTTCAATTCGATATCTCGATGCATCTCGACGGGTTGCATCGTCCACTTTTCCAACTCAGACTGCATTGATTTAACTGTGCATGGTGACCTACTCATCACCTGGTTTTTGACTGTCGATAGTATTTAATTGTCTTTCTGTTTCACTCTACATCATTTTACGTCAGTGTCATGTTGATAGGCCGGTCTGCATATTTTTATTTTTATAGGCTTTGTTTTCTCAGCAGTGGGTGGGAGCACTTGTTGGGTAACATACCTATGTTATGTGGTTGTTTACACAGAAAACTATTATGTGATATCGCAGTATGTTCCTGAAGAAGCCTTCGCTCGTTAGAAAGAGACTGAACAGGTTCGATGAAACTGACAGAGAAAGACCACACTCGATGGTTAGAAATGACACGAGAAGTATGAAGACAAAAGGTGATAAGCCTGTCGGTCGGGTACTGCAGACCAAGTTTCCATTCGTGTAACAATAAGTCGACACCCTAGCTGGCATTTGGACGCAATTACAGGTGTGCCCTTTAAATTAATGAATAGTTTGGTTTTTTGGCAACTGTGGAGCATCAGGAAGCGGCTGTAACAAAATGTGGACGTACTGACTCCTATCCATCGCCCACGCAATATGTGTTTTAAAAAATAGCATTCCCTTTTGTCGTCATATAACAGACCACCAAGACAAATATTCACATTTTTACCTCAGATTCAGATTCAGATTCAGAGAACTTTATTAATCCCAGAAGAGCAATTTAGTTCCACAACCTACCGAGTCATTAAAAGAAGCCAAGACAATATAAAGCAAACAAACTTAGTCTAGTGTTGTAGTGAAGACCACGCTAACCGAGACCAAGACACCCCGAGACCAGAGTGCTCCGAGACCGAGTCAAGTCCAAGACCAAGGCAGGGTGAGACCGAGTCAAGACCAAGACCAAGACCAAGACCAAGGCAGGGTGAGACCGAGTCAAGACCAAGACCAAGACCAAGGCAGGGTGAGACCGAGTCAAGACCAAGACCAAGACCAAGGCAGGGCGAGACCGAGTCAAGACCAAGTCCAAGACCAAGGCAGGGTGAGACTGAATCAAGTCCAAGTCCAAGACCAAGGCAGGGTGAGACTGAATCAAGTCCAAGACCAAGACCAAGGCAGGGCCAGACCGAGACCATATTAATGAAAATGAATCTCAAAAATCAATTTTCAACAATGAAAAAAAACAATCAATAAAATATAGATTTCTAGGGTTTAGATTTTTAGAGAAGTGATGCTGGGTTTTTGAATGTTTCTGGGGGAAAAAAAGAAAAATGTTGACTGCATCCCAATTGCACTGTATATCTTGAACTTGCTTTAATAAAAATATTTGTTTTAATGTTTTTAAAAAAATTAAATCCAAGCAAATTACAATGAAACAGAGGAATTCTTTAACCTAATTAAGAACAAAACAATACTTTTTTCATTTATTTGACGTTCTTTTTATATTTCTAGAAGTCATAAACTTACTGGTTTAAAAGTAAAACTGATTTATTGACTTTCTGTCGGGCTACAATCAAGTTTTACATCCGTCCTATATTTTCAAGTTTATTAATATAACGCATTGTAGTACCTTAGTCTTTGGGTAGCTTGTAATGTCAAGTCGCTTTGTTTGGTCGTATCACATTATATCGTATCGTATTGTAAATGTATATATAAAATATATTTCTTTTTTTTCCATCAACTCACTCATTCACTCCCTTCTTAATAGATTAATGCCTGTTTCATTTAGCTGATAGAGGGTTAAAATGTTCAGTCTTTCTAAGTGTGTGTGTGTGTGTGTGTGTGTGTGAATACGTGTATAGGTTACTGTATATGTGTTTATATTTAATTTTGTTTTGAAATTGTGTAATTCGATCTGCTTAGTTGATTTATTTATTACATCCGTCCTATATTTTTAAGTGTATTAATATAATGCATTGTAGTACCTTACTCTTCCAGATGGGGTCGATAGTGAGCTCAGCTGCCAAGAAAGCTACCTCAAATTAAAGACGCGAAGAAGAAGAATATTTCTCATTTATGCGGATGTGTCACTTCGGCTTCATTTCTTTTTCTCACAGCGACATTTCTGCACCGTAAAACAATCCGCGTTATCTTCTGTTTCTACATTCAGCTTTTGGATTAAACATTTTTTTTCCCCCGGGGTTCGTCATGTCCGCCCGGAAAAGAAAACTCTCCGGAGAAAGCTGCGAGCAGGACGGCGCGCTGCCCGGCCACAAGCTGCCCCGGCCGGCGGGGAGGAGGCACGTCGCCGCGCTGATTCTGGCGAGAGGAGGGAGCAAAGGGATTCCTCTGAAAAACATCAAAATGTTGGCGGGAGTTCCGCTCATTGGATGGGTGCTGAGAGCCGCTGTGGACTCGGAGATGTTTGACAGGTAACATGAAACACCTGAGGGAGGGGGGGGGGGGGGGGAATACGGGTCGTGCATGGGGTCATTTTTTATAACTTTTACTGCAACTTACAACAAATTCTCTTTAAAGTCTTTAAATGTGATTTTTCTCTCTTAAATGTATAAATCAAGTATCTCCTCTGAAAATAACTCTGTGAGTCATGACTGTCTACAATGGGTGTAACACCCGAGTCCCACTGTCTGTGATGTTTTCAGAGTTTTCAGAGTCCTATCTTCACTTTGTTTACATCGCCCGGACGGCCGGCTGACTCCTCCCCTCGTGTATAAAAGTTGTTTAATTGAGGGACTAGAGAAAAGAAGAATAACATACTGTACTCACTGCTTAACTGTGTTTCTAGATCACGCTCATTTCAGGTAAACTTACCTGCGTACGAGCAGAATAAAGACTTTAAACACCTGATTTAGACGCACCGATCCACTTTTTATCTATTTTGTGCCGATACCGATATTTTTATTACCTGATTGAGCTCACCTGTCCACTGCGGGTAACTGAGAAATACTGTTGTTATTATAAAATCTCATTTGAACAGTAAGATGTTTTATTCATGTTCAGTTTGATTATCTTAAAGTCTTTATATGTGATGTTTTGATCCAGCAGATGTCGCCCTTGAGCACCAGCATGAAACCAAAACAACTCGCGCTGCATTGTTGTGTTAGCATGCTAATGCTAGCGATCTTTATTATGCTCGTATCTTCACACTGCATGTAAATTTACCTGAAATGAGCGTGATCTAGAAACACAGTTAAGCAGTGAGTACAGTATGTTATTCTTCTTTTCTCTAGTCCCTCAATTAAACAACTTTTATACGTGAGGGGAGGAGTCAGCCGGCCGTCCCGGCGATGTAAACAAACTGAAGATAGGACTCTGAAAACTCTGAAAACATCACAGACAGTGGGACTCGGGTGTTACACCCATTGTAGACAGTCATGACTCACAGAGTTATTTTCAGAGGATAAACTTGATTTCTACATTTAAGTGTGAAGAAACAGTTTATTTATACGCCCCCCTTGATGGTCAAGTCATGTAGCGCCAGATCACAACAGAAGTCATAAGTGTACCTTTCATAGAGAACAGGTCTATACCTCGCCCTTTTGTTAAACAAACTAAATAGCATCAGTTTATATCCTTGCAAATATTGACTGATATTGTAGTAACAGTAATGGTGATGACCTTCCTTTTCCTAGTGTCTGGGTGTCGACGGACCACGAGACAATCGAGAAGGTGGCGATAGCTTGGGGTGCCAAGGTGCACCGCAGGAGTCCCGAGGTCTCCAGAGACTCTTCGACATCCCTGGACACCATCCAAGAGTTTATCAGACTCTACCCAGGTACGCTCACCCTCAGCAGGACGTGAACAGAAGGTCATGTTGTATATTTTAACAACCAGGATGTCGCCGTGCTGGTGTCTGTTTGATCAGCCATAAAGACGCTGAGGGGGAGTTTTTCTTCAAACCTGACTCTGGGTTGTTGTTTTTTTTTCCTGCAGAGGTGGATATCGTCTGTAACATTCAGGCTACGTCCCCCTGTCTCCATCCGTTCCACCTGAAGGGGGCGCTGGAGCTGATCACGGAGAAGGGCTTTGACTCTGTCTTCTCCGTGGTCAGGAAGCATCATTTCCGCTGGCAGGAAGTGAAGACGGGATGTAAGTCGAAGGATGTACAACCTCGATATTAAAACCTCTCAGATTAGTTATTTGGTTGCCTACAGCTAGCAGTCAGATAAGGTTAGCTTAGCATAAAGGAATGTAAACAGCTAGCCTCATAATCCTACCACCTGGACATTTCAGATTTCACTGTACTATCAGGATGAGCAGAAGATAATGAATCAACATTAATAAACATCGACTTAAGTCTCTTTGTTAGCGTTTTAGCGCACTGTTAATAGCGTTTAGCACGAAACACTGTCGTACAGCCTGATGGCAGTTTCAAGAAGTCGGGGTCAGCCTCTTCATGTGAGGTAAAACAATCTCTTGCAGTTTATACTGAATGAACCGTTCACTTTTTTCCCCTTCCTCTTGATAGCTGGGGAGCTAACCACACCGTGCAACCTGGACCCGGCAAACCGGCCGCGGCGTCAGGACTGGGACGGAGAGCTGTGTGAGAACGGCTCGTTTTACTTCACCACCAAAGATCTCATAGTGTCGGAGGCACGACTGCAGGTACTGGAGCGGCACAATTAATCACAAGTTTTTCTTGATTTCTAATCTTTTAAATTACCTTCAATCTGTCATTGAGGTTTTAAAATAAAGCAGTGTGGATTCCGCAAAAAATATCCCATAGGTTTTGTCCGTAGCCGATTTTATTAACAGCCATGACGTCAACAACAGAGTTACCACGAGCTACCTGGGTGTCAAACGATTGAATATTATCCTGAAGAAGACACAAATTCGTATGATATCAGCCTGTTTTTAAGAAAAACACATTTTATTCACAATCTGGGGTGAAAAGAACTACACTACCCACAATCCTGTAGTGTCAAAGGGACGTCTCTGATTGGGGACAGTGTGAGCCAATCGAGACATGAGCTAATCAGACCAATTTCGTTTTTTAAAACACACTGTAAACATGTTTATCTCTGCTGTAAAAACAGGCTTGTTAGAATGGGTGTGTATGTGACTTCCAGTGCTTCTGCAGCCAGCCTCTAGTGGACACTAGGTGAACTGCAGGATTTTTTGCAATTCCGCTTTAGCTTCATTTTTCAACGCTGGAAATTGCCGCTTGGTTGGGTTCTTGTAGGAATCGCAATGGATTGTGGGATGTGTAGTTCCCTCACTGAAACAAACAGTCTTGAACCTCCTCAAATTGTTTTTTTTTTGCGCTAAATCAAATGTTTTATATCCACGGGTAGCTGGTTGTCTTGGTTCCAGGATTAAAAATGTGTCAATGAAGGATTTGAATGGGTAAATTTACTCCTGGGTGGTCACTGTTGAGCTCTATATACCTCACATGACAAAACATGTGACTGATGTTGACCCTCGAATGTGCATCCACTTACTTTTTTTCGTAATGGCTTTCTAGGTCGTTTTGTTTAATGGCACTCACTGCTTTGTTATCTATGTTTGTTTGCTTTGGCTCATGTTATGTCTCTCTCTCGCTGTCTCTCCAGGGCGGTAGGCTGGCGTACTTTGAGATGCTGCCAGAGTACAGCGTGGACATAGATGTGGACATCGACTGGCCTGTAGCAGAACAAAGAGTCCTCAGGTGAGATTGTTTTTTTATTTTTTTTATTCACTGAAAAGCAAAAAACATGATTTTATCCTGTTGGTCGTCAGTCTTTTAAAAATATTTGGCTGCACCGCTTAATTTTCTACTCTTTGCTGCTCGTTCTGCAAGTCGAATTTTTAACCCCAGCTCCTCCTTTAATGCTGTGTCTGACTTAATCATGCAGTCGTCATTCTTTCCTGCCCGCTTTGGGTTTTTGCTGCTTCTCTCTGCCTTAAGCGTTCCTTGTATGCTCGGGAAGGGCAGGAATGTTTTTTCTTCAGAGTCCCTTTTTTTTTTGTCCTCTTGACTCCATGTTTCTGCCCGCAGGTACGGTTACTTCGGTCGGGACACTCCAGAGATGGTTAACCTGATGTTCTGCAATGTTTCCGGATGTTTGACAGAAGGACGGATCTTTCTGTCCGTATCCGGAGAGGAGATGGTGTCCATAAACACCAGAGACACCATGGGCATCCGCATGCTGCAGAAAGAAGACGTTGAGGTACAGACGCACCAACACCTTCAGAAAAGAATGCATGCATGCAGAATAGACGCTCTAATCCGTGTTGCTCCACCAGGTGGTGCTGTTGACCTCCAGCGTGGACCCTGTGGCACATTTGCTGGCTGAAAAACTGACTGAAAGGACGGGCTGCCAGGTGATGCAGGTGGGCGAGGAGCCGCTGGATACTCTGAAGCTGTTGGTGGAGCAGAGGAAGCTGGACTGGAAGGACGTTGCGTACATGGGTAAGAAACACCTTCAAAAATACGCTGTGGGGGGGTTTGTAGGCATCTGCGACAAACCAACCCCCTGAGAAGTGCCCACCTTCTGTGATGTCTGTGTAGGGTCTAGGACACTGTTTATGCTCTAGCACATCGGCTTCATTTTCAACGCGAGAGGTGAAGCCACAGCTTGTAGTGGGTTAGCTTAGCTTAGCATCACAACAGGAATCAGATGGTCTGACTTTTCAGCATTATTTTGTTCCCTAGACTGATATTGATCGTGTCTTCATTATAGTTCATTTAAATGACAGGTTGCATTAGGGCTCGACCGATATGTCATTTTTTTTGGGCCGATACCAGAAAAAAGTCTGATACCGATAAATCGGCCGATATCTTTTTTTGATCTATGTTCCTTCTGCAGAGATAGATACATACAGATTTACACTTTTGATCCCTCAAATGCAGTTATCCAACACTAAAAGATGTATATATATATGGAAGACAAGATGGTAACTCAACTGGAAAGTAACTGCACATCTACATGCATCACCACTTGACACTCTGGAGAGTGATAATGTTTGTTGTAATCCATATAGCGCCCTCTGCTGGTGAAAGAGAACTGCTAGTGTAATACAATGAAACTCAAATGAAATGCTATTTGACTGGTGAATAAATGTAGTGATATTGGCTTGATAAAGTTAGCCGATACTGTAGTCACTTGATACACTCATATCGGCTGATATTATCGGCTGGCTGATTAATCGGTCTGGCTCTACTGTATATATATATATATATATATATATATATATATATATATATATATATATATATGAATACTTTATATTAATACAAACTTTCTTTGTTTTTGTCTCCTCTCAGGTAACGATAAGCCTGACGTGAACTGTCTGAACCTGGCAGGTTTGAGCGCAGTACCCAGGGACGCTCCAGTGGTCGCCATAAATGCTGCAAAGTACACCTGCCGAAGTGTCGGGGGAAAAGGAGCAATGCGGGAGTTTGCTGAACACATTCTCCTGCAGAAAGAAAAAGCAAGGTCGCAGATGAAGCGCGACCGCATCGACCGCAAGAACTTCTAATTTTTAACGATTTTTTTTTTTTTAAAGGAAATCTGCATTAAAAGCGAGTTTAGAGCTGGTGAAGTTTTATTTTGCAAGATTGATAGAATAATCAAACGGTGCAAGTGTAGATCTAAAATATTATAATTTATGAGATGCATATCAAATTTTAGAAGTAGCGATTGCAGATTTAAATAATTTCACTTGTTTACAATCAAGTCTGACAGGATTCAGGTCTTCCTGTTTGCTTCAAAATATGAGATTTCAATGCATGCTTTGAAGTTATTTCCAAATAGAATGAATTTAGTCAAGCTGTGAATACCAAAACCGGAATGAGAAGTTAACAAACATTGAGTGATTGTAGCACTTGTGGCTTGAAGCGAATTCCTCCTTGTCAGCCAAGGTTGACCATAAATACACATTAACGTAAATGTAAACAATGCCACTAAAACATGAACCAGTGGACTGAAAACTGTCTTCTTTTCTCTTTAAAATCAAGAACATAAGGAAAACTTAAATTGCTTATGGTACAACCCTTTATTAAAGAGCCCATATTATGCCCTTGTCGGGGTTTGTATATTTAATCTATGTACCTACTAAAGTATGTTCACATCAGCTAAAGTTCTAAAAAGTGTCTGTTTTCATGAACTGCCGCTCCGCGCACCGGCTCTCTTCTGACTCTCTCTCTAAGGCTCTGAAGTGCCCACGATCAGAGTCCCCACGTGTGCCAAGTCTGATCTGATTGGTCGGCCTGTCGGCTCTGGCGTAATTGGTTAGCCGCTCAGCACGGTTCTCGGAAATGTCCCGCCCCTTTTACCATATTGGGAATGCAGCCACTTCGGCTCCGAGGGGAGCAAAAACATTAGCACCTTAGCACTACTGTGCTACCGCAGGCTACGGCATATCGTGGGCGTGCTACAGAAGTTAACGGGCGTGCAACATGAGCTGCTGGGCTTACCACAACGAGCCAATGGGCTTAGATCAGTGATCTCACACTGACAAGACGTCATACTGGCAAATTTTTATTGAGGGGTGCTAGAACCGAGTGTTACATGCAGCTAATGCTACAGCTAACAGGAGGACGTAGGAGAAGCTGCGTTTATGCGGACTTTGAATTTTTGCACATAGATGTACCTCAACATGCACAGGACACTTGGAAAACACACTAAAGAGCAAATAAAACCAGAAAGAGCATAATATGGGACCTTTAATATATTACACCAGATATTTCCCAAAACACAGAAACAGAAAATATGCGTTACTTCCATTTTATTGTAGTTTTAGAGATGCAGTTTTTAAATTTAAATGACTTGCTATTTTATATTGTCAGCTTAAGTATTTTTAAATCCAAGTATAATTGTGAAATATCCAGAGTGTGTGTTTACAAGTCTTCAATAATCTTCTACCCGTAAATGTCACATTTTAGCCCTTTTCATTGAGAAATTCTGCAACAGCTGATTTTGCAAAGGCGTAATTTGGGTCTGCTAGTTGGTGAATTCATATTACGCAACAGTGTTGCGGAAGCGCAAGAGAGCACAGCACGGCAGGAGCTCCACATACACACACAGTCAGACATGCACATACACACAGCGCTGTTCTCCCCCACTGCGTCAGCCAATCCCATCACGCTCAAGTAACACTGGTACTATCTGAAGGAGGCAGAGACGGGGGATTACTTCGTTTCCCCACTACGCCTTTGTGACATTCATTTTGAAGGCGAAATGTCACGGGCTATGCTGTATGAACCTCCTGCTGACAAGACATGTTTCATGAAAGGTGGATCTACGTTTATAAAGAGTAAAATGTGAAGATCCTTTTGTCTTTCTGATTAATATGAAGCTAAATCAATAAGACAGCTAGCTAAGCTTAGCATAAAGACTGGAAACAAAGGGAAACAGCTAGCTTGTCCCTTTCTAAAAGTACCACTATCAATGTGTCTGTACCTGTGAAGTAAACCTGTGCTACATGTAGCTAAGAAAACATGCTAGCAGTAACCTATTTTTAACCCGTTTTGCCTTGTTTCCAGTCTAAATGCTACGCTAATCTAAGAAAACATACCAGCAGTACCATAAGATTACCAGTTTTTCCTTGTATTTGCTTTGTTATGCTAACGCTAGCAGTAGCCTTACATTATGAGATACACTATCAGAGACTCTAAGCTTTTTCTTTAACTTCTAATCACACCTGACGGGCAGCGTTAACTGATTTTGGGGATTTCGTGTCTGTAGTTTAGAGATTTAGACTGTGTGAGTTTGTAACTGCTGGTTTTGAAGAGATTATTGACGTGGCCTGATTGATCACTTGATAATAAGATGTTTTCAGGTGAAGAATTGGGTGGATTCACATGTTGCAGAACCGTCATTTGCACTCTTATTAAGATAAATAATAAGTGGTTCAATAATTGATGTATGAGATATGGTAATGTGTTTTCTGTGTTGTTATTTTGACTGTCCATCGTGCTCATCTTGCTTACAGGTGTTTTGAATGTTTTGTTTTTTTAATTTCCACTTGTCCTTTGGCTCATTTCTGTTCTCATTTCTCTCATTTTATTTAATAATTTTGCAACATGTGTGATTTTATTATTTAAATGAATTTACAATGAAATTTGCTCTTGAAGATCAAGTCAATGTCTTGTGTTTTTACTTCACATCCTAAAATATTAGATTCCTAAATAAAGATTTTTGCGTTCCTGCATCACGATACAAACACTTAAACACGCAGTGTGTTAGTTCCGCCACCAGGGGGCTCTCAATCAAGACATTAACAAAAAAAGATAACGTTGAGGCTGGCGGGGAATAACTGTTAGAATTACTTAAGGTAATGGGAAGTGGTTTTATATTGATTTAGATATTTTGGTGTAAAATTCCTACACATTAAATCTTTAAATAATCTGGAATGGGGCCCTGCCTCCAAAGCAGTATCCACTTCTATAATACATCCATGATACAGACAACATGTTAAAGAAAATATGATTGTTTTATTAAATCATTTACAATACCACATTAATAAGTCTTGGTTGTATTACTTAAATCTTCACAGTCATTCATCAACAACTGGCAACAGAGAGATTTAAGAAGGCTACCACAAGTATTTGTAAAAAAACAATAATGAAAAAAACGTTTATCTTTTTACAGAGTAATCGTAGGAAAGTTTTAAAAAAGGAATAAGAAACTAAAAAAATCACTCGGTGATCTTTTTTCATTCTGTAAGGGTTACTCGCGTAATAATCAGCGGCCCTTCGTTCTTTCCAGATTTATTCGTACAGGGGCTGAAGAATGGGAAGATGCTTTCACTGAAAGTGTCGTTGAACGTGTAGATGTGGAGTTTGGAGTCAACATTGTAGAAAGACACCTGCAGATAAACAAAGGAAATAAGTGTTATTGGAAAATAATCTTGATTGTTGGATCTCAGCGAAACGAGCTGGAAGAGAAGGATGGCCCTGATTTTAAAGAAGGTCAACGCATGGAGAAAAGGTGTTCCTATACCTGTCCTTTCTCGTAGTCCACAAATACCCCGATCTTCTGTGGTTGCAGGTTCATTTGGACGTCTGTGGAGGGTTCAGTGCGGAAGGCGTACTTACTCCTGAGGAGACAAATGAGGGGGAAACGATAAAGTAGACAAGATAGTTAATTATCAAAATCGGCAGCAAAAAGGACCTAGTCCTACACTAAGAATTTTAATGTAATGTAAATATCTGCCGTATTACAACATGTTGGTATTATACGGTATGTTACACTTAAATATTGAGCGGAAAATCAACATCCTTAAATTAATTTAACTCAAGACTTTTTTGAAAAAAAAAAAAAAATATATATGAATCATTTGAGTCATATTAACAACAAAGAAACAGATGAAAGGGAGGATGCTGACAATTTTAAAGCTGTATTATGTGACTTTTTGGCCACTAGGGGGCATCAGAATTAAACTGTAAAGAGAACAAGAACATAGTGGCCCCATCGATGGTGATGGCTGTTTACATATCCAGCCATAACAAAGCTACAAAAGCCTTTAATACTTCAGTTAACTGTTTATTAATGTAGCTCTGTTTTTGGTCTCCACCACCCCCCAAATAAAATATTTGATGCCGTAGAGTTTAATGCAAATTTTTTTTGGTATTGCTGTTTGGCGCGAATATGTTACTTTCTATGCTGACAAGTGATGACTAAACTAACTTGTCTCTCAGGCTGAGGAACCAGTATCCGTTGCTTGGGGTGACTTCAACCTTCCCCTTCCTGTTGATCGATTGTTTGGCCACTCCTAGATCCCAGTCCGTCTTCCCGCCGACCTCCACCTGCAGATTTATTGGAACACAATCGGCTTTGGGGATGATGTACATGTGATTATTTTTGCATTACTCTGTTTTAATAATACATTCATAAAGGAGGGTCTCTTACCTCCCAGTAGTGTCTCCCAGAGGAGATCATCGGCCTCCCCAGCACGCAGACGACTCTGTCAAACCTCTCCGGGTTATCTGGAAGCAGCTGGTGTCGATCTCCACACCTCACCTGCAGACACAGTTTGACAACCAAAATTAAACTTTTGCATATCGTAGTTTATAAATGCTTTCAGATATCACTCTGAAAATTGTATGGTATAAAAAATTAACAGGTGTCTCACACTCTTCATGTCCCCCGACAGAATCAGTCTGGGATGAGCAGTGTTATCGTCCATGGTCACGTCCACTGTGTTGAGGAAAGAAGGGAATGTGAAGAACAATGTATTTTTCGATCTGAATTTATGCCCATTATGAGACTGCGTATTAGCTCCATTTTAGGTAGAAAACGTTTGGGAAGGGAGACATTCTTTAAATTAAAGTCATGATTTTGCAGTTTGATTTATTTTCCCTGTAAAACACTTTGTGGAACATCATTGTATGAAATGTGCTATACACATAAAATTTGATTGATTGATTTAAATTATAGTCTTATATTTGTGAACAAGAAACAACATATTTACTAAGATTCTTGGAAATGTACAACATGGAAACATTATAACAGAGGTATTCAAGTTTTTTTGCACCAAATTTACCAATTTACTCCAATAGAACATCCAAGTTTTTTAAATCTAAAATTCACAACTTTTGGGGGGGAACTTTTTGGAAGTATTGTTAATTTAATTAAATCTTTGAGATTGTAACATACCTGCATACTCCTGAATCCTTCTTACCCCTGCAGAAAAACAGTGTTGTTAAAACCAAGACAAAATGTTCAAACTTACAAATGCAATGCATAGATTTGTATTTTTACCCTTTTGTACACGTTTAACTGGTGTGGGCAGGATGGAGTCACAGAGTT
The DNA here is from genome assembly GCF_963930695.1 of Labrus bergylta. NCBI lineage: Eukaryota > Metazoa > Chordata > Actinopteri > Labriformes > Labridae > Labrus > Labrus bergylta. Next base: position 2,870,244 of record NC_089216.1, on the reverse strand, counting down.
ACAGATATAATTTATTGGATTATGTTCATGATCTACATATTTTAGATAAATTGGTAATGGAAACTCACTGGGCTGTGTGCGAACTGAACTGGGTTCCAGGACTGGGGCTGGAAAACCTGGAGTGAAACAAGGAGACATGTATCAGGAACTTAAAGTTATTTAGACACAAGAAAGTTCATGAAATCAAAATTCTTGATGATGTCATTTTCTCAGTTAGTTAAAAGAAATACCAAAAACATCTATTATCTTAATTGAGACAATTAAGATTTACCTTGTATGCATTACAATTTAGACATACTACCGTCATTCACCACAAGAGGGCAGTATTGGAATACTTTGTCACATATCTAGTGAAGTGTACTAAAGGAGTATTGTTACTCTTACAAAACCATAAATCATCAGAGTTTGGTTTATACATCTGCTCTTTTGACTCTAGATGTGAATGACTTTCCCCAACCATCACAGACTCAATGGTGCTTCAAGTAAAACATGTTATTCTTTGTACCTGTCTTCTTGTCTTCAAGTCTGGTGTTCAGCATTTCACTGACCTGTTTCTGCAGCCTTCTTCAGCTCTTTCAGGAAACTCTCCACCTGAGCTGCCAGAGCTCTATAAATGGTTCCGGTTCCTAAGTCAGTGTTCACTGAAACCTCAGACCAGTCTTTGGTAGGTGGAGGATCCGAGAGGACCGGGAATGCCTGGAAAGAAAGGATGTCGAATGATCAAGAACTCAACTGTGGTCATGATTCCGAACAATACTCGTTGGAATATCATTCAAATGAGAATCGTTAGATTGGCACAAACCTTAACACCCTGTAAGGCATCATCTAACTGGGCGAGCTCAGCGAGGGCTTTTTCTCTGCTTCGCAGTTCTTTCACCTCCAGCTCCAGCTGTCGTATCATAACCTCGGCCTGGTGCTCAGCGGCCCTCCGGCTCAACTCCATCACCTCCATCAGCTCCGCCTGGGAGCGCTGGATGGTGGACACGAGCAAAGAAAAAAGGCAGACACTGCCCGTTGTGTCTCCTTCAACTGCCAACTGTGGGATTTACATGTTATTTGTAAGTTAGGCCTTTCAAGAAACCTTTTGTTATTCTGACCATTTAATTTATGTTTCCATTTCAAGATTGAAATTTGACGGCAGGAGGACCAACTGATTTTGGCATAAAAACAAGAGTGAGTTTGTCCTACCTCCACTTCAGCCACTGACTTTTTGAGCCCCTCGATCTTCTTGATTCTCTGTCTGATCATATGCCGGATCTCCTGCTCCGACACACTTAGCTGAGCCTACACAAAAAACACAAAAGTATTATTAGTTTTGCTTGAAAAAGCTATGTTGTTTTGGGGGGATAAACAATAAATTGTGTTTTTGGTTCTCAAATTATCTTCTCACACTCTTAAGGTAATAAATATAATTCCTTATACCTTGGAAAATTCGGAGAACTTTGAAAATCTAGATGAACTGCCTGTCTAAAGCCCTGAGTATACTTGCCTTTAACTACGCAAACACATGACATCAGTCTTGGGTATTCTGCGGTGGTTTGGAGCTATGAGCTGTTTTTAGGCTCTGTGAAATCCAAGACAATTACTGACTGTATACTGTAACTTGAAGGATGTTATCCCTATTTATTAGAGGCGATTGGTCCAGACTATGTTGCCTCCATATTGAATTTACTGTCTAGCTAGGATTTCCAAACATGAGGAACCTTTTGCTTTTACATTTCTTAGGTGATTGTTCTTCCTTTTAAAACCATTGTTCTGTTGTTGAAACGAAAAAAAACACACAAGTAAATTCCTCAAATCTGGATGACTCACTTTAAGTATGATTTTGTCTCTCTGTCCTGTTTTCATACCTTGGTTTCTAGCCATTCATCTTCTACAGTCACTGTGTCGTGATCCTGATGTTCCTCAGTCTCACAATTAGGACAGATACACACTCCGTCAGTCCTACAGTAGATCTGGTATCAGTGAGAGAGTGTGTTATAGTTCCAGACATCTTGCCATGAAAATATTAACGACCACAGGCTGAGAAGAAAAACAAGTCATAAACTTCTAGGTTCTCAATAAATTGTAATAATGACAGGTTATATCCTAATCAAAACCTGAAAGGTTCAATGACAGGAATTTGTTTATAATTCTAAAGAAGTGATGTACCATTATTCCTCTGTGATGGATCTCGCAGATAGGAATACTTTCACCGCTCGCAGCCCCTGTCACCGTGAACCTTCTCCGGCCGCTTGAGCGACCGTAACATGGAGGTGGGGGAGGGGGTCCAGACGGGGGGTTTGGTACTGGGCTGGGGTTTGGTACTGAAGTAGCCATCAAGGTTAAGTCAGCTGAAACATATCAAAGACGATGACATCTCAAAGGTTTTGATGATAGAGTCAGACAGATTAGCAATAGCATTAGATGTCATGGGTGCAGTCTTCCAAAATCACCTTTGGGCTCATTAATCCGTTTCGCAGGCAATTTTGGCAGAGGTCGAGGCAGCTTCTTCTTTAATCCATGAAAGAGAAAGTTTTCTGGTATTTCACCGTCACCTCCTCGACACCTTTTCTCCCTTCCCATTCCTCCACCTCCTTTCATGGATTTGAACTGCTCAGTGATCTCTCGCAGAGTCCTGTTGATCTGGAGGTCAGGCCGCTTCTGGAAAGTCTTCTTACACAGTGGACACTGGCAAACCTGAAAACGGAACGATGGTTGGAGTAGTGATAGAAATAAAAAAAGGATAGACAAAATTGGTCACAAAATGTAATCCATAGATTTAAGAACATGGACACAAACTTGACTTCCTTCTTTGAAGAACTTTCTTTCAACTAAGACCTCAATCTTTTTCTAAATCTTGCGAAGTGGTTTGTTGCCTAAACTCACAGGGATATCAACAGAGTTTTCCTTGGTAGAACTTAACTTTCTGGCAAAAGATTAAAATTCTGCTGGGGACATCATTTGTGCCACCACCATGTTTTGCAGTTGTGCCAACTGGCAAAAACAAAAGGACATCGCGTCAATTTACCCCAACCCAAAGAAAGTCTTGGTACAAACTAAAGAAATAAAGGGGATTGAAAGGACATATTGGAAAAGGAAGGAATGAACCAAGTTATACCCAAGTCCAACATTCATGTAATGACTCATGTAGCCTACACACCTTAGAGCCATCCCAGTATCTGCTGATGCATGCCATGCAGAAGCTGTGGCCGCATGGTGTGGATGAAGGATTAACGAATACATCAAGGCAGATGGAGCACTGGAACTGCTCATCGGACAGAAAGCTGCCATGTAAGGACATCCTGTGGAAAGCAAAAAGTTAATGCACTATTGAACCGAGCCCCACCAATCTTCAGAACAACAACAACGACTGGTTTGAGTGAGGGTATAGACCAGCAGGGTATCTCTTTTAGCTTCTTGTCAGAGTTCTCAGCTGAGCAGAATAATCCTGTCCACAGTAAGTCTTTGTGCTACAGTATTCACCCTTGCTGTAAAACAGAAGCAAGTTAAGCATTTTACATGGTATGTTTCTCAATGTCTAGATGTTCTTATACAGATGCATTTTATGAGGTTCAATCATGGAGAATTGAGATGTACAGTATACACAAACAAACACTTGGCCAACTCATTAAAGCTGTCCTTTCTACAAGGCAGAGTAGTAGGCAGTTTTGATAGATGCATGTGGATGGATGGGATTGCTGAATTGGGGATAAAAAGTTGAAAGTGAAGTAAAGTAATTTGAGAGGTGAGTCAAAAAGGGATTGACCAATGAGAAAACACGTACACATTATATAATTATCACAAATCACCCCCTGCCGCAATCAATCAGATGAGAATGATCCAAAAACTTTAAGGAATGAAGTCGGGCAAGATTCTGGCCTGCACCATCAGAAACTTTACAAACCAACTTACACCTGCGTTCTTTAATGTTATTGAGACAAAGTCCTTTTTTTACAGGTTACATATGAGCTGATTCTGAATTTTTTGGTGCAAGTTATTTGATAAGGCTAAGTCATAAAAATCTAATCAGGTGTAAAAACATGACTATCCCAAAGCCCAAATCTTCAGATGTGATAACATTACAATACAAGTAAACCTTGAGCGTCTTAATTTTCAAAATGCCAGTCTTAACTTAAAAAGTCAACTGGCCTGAAAACATGCTCTTGTACGTTGTAGAGGTACAACAGTAAGCTCCAAAAAAGTGTTATTTTACTATGGATCACTCCAAACTTGCCTAAATTATTCTGAAAGATTACGAAATGCAGTTTTGAGTATCTTTACTCTAAAGGAAACTAGTTTGCAAAGAGAAAACAACCATATTCTTATGAGATTTCATTTAATTTATTATACAGGAAAGTTTAAAAGTAACATTAAGTTACAGCTTAACGGGCCTGACTCAGTTTAAAAAACTGGTTTGCAGCAGGTTCCTGTTCTGCAGAACATGAACCATAAACCACAGTCATGACACATCAGGACAAACACATATACAGGACGTTAGCATGGGCTAGGCAGATACAGAAAATAGAAACAAACACATTACCTAGCTTAGAACTAGTTTGCAAAGAGAAAACAACCATATTCTTATGAGATTACGTTCCCTTTTCAACATAAGACACCTGTTGCAAATCTAAATGTTTGAGTTCAGTTTACCATTGAGCATGAAAAAAAAAGAGGATGAGAGACGTTACCTTTTCTGTTGGTGGGTCTGAATTTAAAATGTGTCCACTAATCTCCAGAGCTGTCAGTCTATGTTGTGTCCTGATCTGAAGAGTTGTCTCTAAAGAGGTGTGTCCGCTCCTCTGGTTAAATGGTATAAATGTGTGTGAGGGTTGTGATTTTCCTTCACAGGGAAGAAGGAAGGGTACACCACACCCACTCGCTCTGTTTGTCAGGTAAATGTGGCAGGACTGGTTAAGTTGAGTGAATGATGCACACAAATACACACACACACAGAAACTCAAAGTATGTTAAATAGACATGATCTTAATCCTCAACCCTTGTTTCCTTGTTTGCATTTATTTCCCCTAAAAGAAGGTCAAACGGTCTTGGTCGGACAAAAACGGTTTTTTTCTAAGAAGAATTGCTATACAGAAAAATTTAACAAGATTATACGACATAATAATACAAATTCATGTAGGTAGAAGTTTCTTCTTGAATTTATGCGGCCAAGTATAAAGCTAAATATATAAATATAAACATTCAATTTGAAATGAATCATTACAGTCTGAAGCCAACAAAAACCCCAATGACCTGCTTAAAGTGAAGATGTTGCAAAATAGAGAAATTCCTATTCCGATGAAGATATCCTAAGAGGCTACGTGACTGAGTCCGACTGATGGCATGAAAAATAAAATAAGCTCATCTTATCGTCTTTGTCTTCTTTTCAGTTGATGTAGAACAGTGAGAATTGTGCCTTTTGCCACTTTCATGCACCTCACCGTGTGTGTTATTGTTTGTGTTTGTTTATTTTCTAGATATGTCTGTGTGTTTAGACAAGGACATCTTTGTCATGTTTGTCATTCCTTTCGACTAATGATGTGCTTCTTCAGTGAGAGATAAACAGAAGAAGCTCAAGCATGTACCAAAAACAAAATGTGTCCTCATGCTCAAACAAAAGAAAAGGTCATAAGTCAATGATTTCAAAAATATCTTCGACTAATCGCCAGTCAATCACAGGGCTTACATCTAGAGACAGACAACAAACAACACTCACATTCACACCTACGGGCAATTTAGAGTCACCAGTTAACCTAACGAGCATGTCTTTGGACTCTGGGAGGAAGTCGGGGTACCCGGAGAGAACCCACGCATGCACGGGGAGAACATGCAAACTCCACACAGAGAGGCTCCGGTCCCACAGAGATCTGAACAAGAAACCTCCTCGCTGTGAGGCAACAGTGTTAACCTCTGTGCAGCCCTTGATTACATGTTGTATGGCAGTAAATCACATACATGTAGCATCTGTAGTCTTGAGTGTATTTCCATTTGTGTTGTTTCACAGTCAGAGCTCTTGCAGTGAAGAAATAATATTTAACTGACGCACATTTTTAAATAATAATAATGAAGTTTATTTATATAGCGCTTTTCGCAGACAACGGTCACAAAGTGCTTTACATCAACAAACAACAACAACAGCATACATACAATGAAAGAAGAAATAAAGAAAAAATTAGTATGTCATGGGCGACATTATAAAATCCTACTGTAACCAGGAACAATTGGCACAATAAAACATAGATGAGTAGGTACACTGGGTGGATCTGATGACCCATTGGCCTGTCTAAACATTAACGTTTTTAAATGACTCAACAGAGTCAGAAAGATGTAGCGAGACGGGTAGAGAATTCCAGAGGATTACTGCTATGGACTGAAACACACGATCCCCATGAGTCTCAAAATGTGTCAGTGGGACAGACAACAGGTGTAGGGTGTTTGACCTTAGTGAACGGGGGGGGGGTGCATACTGGTGAATGAGTTCTGACAGATAATCTGGGGCCTGACCGTGAATGGCTCTGAAGGTGAGAATGAGAATTTTAAACTTAATCCTATATTAATCCACAGGGAGCCAGTGGAGTGTGTTCAGTATCGGAGTGATGTGAGACTGTTTGTTTGACCCAGTGAGTAATCGAGCAGCAGCATTCTGGATCGACTGGAGACAGTTTAGGGCGGACGTGCTACGTGAGGGGAAATGCCAGGACTAAACCTGTTTCTCCAGTCCAGAGGGAGGCATAAAGCTCCTCGACTTACTAAAAGTCTCCTGTAAATTGTTTATTTAATGCATCGTACAGCACTTTGGTCGGCTGTTGCTGTTTTTAAATAAATGTGACTTGACTTGATAGTGGCTTGAATAACTCTGAGTTATTGGGAAATGAAAATCAAATAATGGAAAACAAAACTGACTAAACAAATCCATGTGTTTCAAGTAGCTGGCTGTCTCAAAATATTTTAATTTTTATCAATTTTATAAAATATTTTGATAATTTACTTGCAGAAGTATTTTATGTTGAGATATCTTTTATATATCCTGATATGGGAATACCTTCAGAGGCAAGATAGAGAGAGTCTTATTAATCACCCAAAGGGAGTTACATGCCCCAGCTAAATGAATGGGAATGATATGAATTCACAGGACAAAAGAGACTTTAAGAACGGAAATAATGTGTATTAATATTTTCAGATAATTATTTAATTATTCATGAAAATACTATAGTGATATTTATCAGATGCGATGATAGCAGCCAAAAATCAATTAATAACTTAGTATTGTTATCCATAACAAGTACATAGCTATTTAAGATTTATTGGTGTACAGACAGGTTCAGAAGTGGGTTTGTGTGTCACTGCCTTTTGTTTTTTGGTACTTAAAGTCAACACGTGCCAGGATGACATGCAGTGAACTAGTTAACTTCTAACCAAAAGACTGTCACGATAATGAGCTGTGAACTTGTTTATTCAAGGGTAACCCTAACCCCTATAACCTGAGGGCTCTGTGTCTCGCTTCACATACAGTTATTTTCTATCACTGCAATGCTGCTTAAGGCAAAATGTGACAGTATCAAGTAATGGATGGTCTCTTTTAGTTCCCGTGCGTTTAAACAAGAGCAGACTGAATCTCGTTAAAAAAAAAAATGCTTTTAGAACAAGCTTAGTCTAGAGACTGAACCCATTTTTGTATGAACAAATACAACTGAAACAAGTAGCATTGTGAATTAGTTTCACGTCTACTGTTATAAGAGGTAAAGCATTCTAGATTTAGATCATATTTAACAGTATGGAAGTCTATGCATTCATCTTTTTATCTGTCTTCACATACACCATTAGTGGTACAAAATCCACCCCCCTACTAGGTGTTCTCAGATGGAAGTAACTTTAAGTTCCAAGAATAATTGAAGTGCTATGGAGTCCTCATAAGAAAATGTTTGTTGGTACACCACAAAATTAAAATACCACAAATGCAGAAAAAAATGTACATAAGAAAGAATTGATTCGATATAAAATGAAACAGTTTTGATCTTGGTGTCAGTTCATTTTAATCATACAGTTAAAAAAAAGAACTCCGACAAAATTGTGGTTGGTCCAATTTTGATAAGTTAAAGGCAGGGTTGGTCATTTAAAAAACTAGCATGATTTTGAAAGTTGCATTCCCTCAGTGCTCTGTCTGCACCCACCCCATCCTCTCTGTGCTCCCTCAAAAGCCACGCCCCCTCACTTACCTGTATGCACAAGCGCCGTTGGTCCAGAAGCGGACCTCAGCTCATGCTTTGAGTGTGGGCTTGTGCATTAATGAGGTAAAGAACGAGCAGGCAGGCGTGATTGGTTCGTCAGTTTGGTACCTCGTGGCAGACATTGGTCGAAGTTTTTACAGGCTTACAACTGATACAGATGATGGATCTTCTTTGTTCCCTTTTCAGAGCACATGAGTTATTAATTTCTGTCAGGACCTAAAGACAATTTCAACCAAAATCTTAAAAAGTGTATCTGGAGGAAAATGACCAACCCTGCCTTTAAGTTCAAAAACTACTTGACTAAGGATGGATTTATAATGTCTGAACATTCATTCCATCAGGGCCTTCTTTTTCTTCTTCATAGTGTTCTTCTGGATCTCACTTGTAACGTTGTTTGCACTGCTTGCTCTCTTCATCTGGTACATTACGTTAGCTGCTTCATCAGAAAGAGTCTGCGGGGTAAGAAAAAAATCAATGTAACAGAGAATTTATTTTTATTAATTTATTTACTCCATTTTCTAAGAACTCTAAATCAAGTAGAAGATAACCTGAGATTCTGTTGTGATGTCATCACAGATGACTGTCATGGTGTCCATCCAGTTGCTGTAGATATTCTCCTCCTGTTCGATTGGCCTCTGCTTACTATAGTACAGGAAAAGGAAGTTTATGTTCCAATGTTAAATTTATGCACAAATGCACAAACTCAAACAAAAAGACTGGGTCATGGTCCCCATAACGCGGCAAAAACTGTCTGGGTCCCCAGATCGTTATGTAAATGGGAATGTGTGTGTGAAGTAGGATCAGCAGCCAGAGGGAGTTCTGATTTCAGTGTGTCATACCTGATCTGATTGATCAAGACTTGATGTGCTTTAAGTTGCCTCTGTGCTTCCTGCACTCGGCCATCCATGGTTAGTCTGGCACAGAGTTGAGCACAATGGACACCAAGCACTGCAGTGTTGAGGTTACCAGCCTGGATCCGACTTTAAATTGAACGAGAATGTCGTCAAAATATGTGAACATGACTGAAAATCTAAATACTTTGACGTGAACTGCAACAATTTTTCTATCAATTCAGTATTCATGTTTATTGTCTTTACCTAAAAGTAGTAACCGGTCGCTGCTCTGTGATGATGCGAGTGACTTGTTGTTGATCTCTGGTCTTGAAGCTCAGCTGGACTTGGAATGGAAGAGTGCTCTTCTGTAGAAAAACTGTTATACACATCATATCTTAACAAAAAAAAAAAGTTATTTTAAACACTTCTCACATTGTGGGAAGTGGCAACATTTATTCAGATTAGACATTAAAAGTCTTACCCTCCATTAACTCTGGTTTTACAGCAAACTGAATGGTGATCTCTAGTCCCTTAGTCACATTCCCTATATCTCTCACTACTTTGTGATTGTTTTCATCCTCATATGGAAAGTACCTACAGAGGGTAGAGAGTGAATACACTTATAAATCACACTGAGCTTTTTATTTTTAGCAATACATGCAAATATAGGCAATATACATATACAAACAAAGTAAAGGGTTTTAAATATCTTGGCCCATTTTAAATAAGTATTATATGAATCTTAGTTTTACGATGTGGATTATCTTGATGTCTTTGTTCTTGTCATTGGTAGGTAGACATAAAAAAACAAATTTAAAATGTCTTGTTAGTTTTTTTCTGACTGTCAGACATGACTTACATCCCATCAGGAGCGAGTAGGGTTGCCATGACTCCTGTTACAACAACATTGTCATTCGAGGCTGACTGGATCTCAGTTGCAACAGTACCGACGCTCACCATATTCACCTGCTCAGGATATGAAACAGGGGTTTACAAAGTTAGTGTTACTAGCCATGTTTATTGATTAATACCATTTACATACAGACTTTAATGCTTCTATCACACACAATTCATATTTTTTAATACATCTCACTAGGCTATGCTGTCAATGTAGAGTAAAATACATTGATTAATGTAAGAGATGAGCAGTCTCAGAGAAGTTTGACTTAATTTCATAACTGGACTTTAGGAATCCCATCCCCCGACACCTTTCAGATGGTCACAACTTTGGACTTTATCTGACCATTTTCCCTCTGAAAAAAGTCAACTACAAATTGTTACTTGAACCTATGTTTGGCAAAAAAAATAAAACAAGCGCAACACCATAAATATTTTAAAGGAGATACTTGTTGCTATCCCCACAAAGTCTTCACTTTTTTAGAGAAGCCATGCTTTTCAATCTGCCTATAGTGTGTTTGTTAAGATATTTGTATTCTGAAAAGGTTGAACAAAAAAACAAGGTCATTTATTTTCTATAAACCAACTCGATATCCCAATGACCCTGGATAACTCACATGCATTTCAACTGCATTTAATATGGTTTTCAGTGCTACTGTAGTAATGGCCCATACAACAATATGTGAGTCTCACCCTTCCTCCAGTAGTGTCTGCAAGTCTCCCAATGTCAGCCAAGCGACAATCTGTACCTTCAAAAGTCATCACTGATATAATGACTCTTGAAGAGAAAAAAGGAGCATCTTTAACAATGTTTGACGTCTTGATTTCATACGACTTTACCTGAACATCTATCAGTCTATCTAAGCATACCACTGTGAGTACATGTATGTGCGTCCTCACCCACTACCAGCAGCCTGTAGAGACAGTTTTCTGTAAAAATATGAATGAATGGAAGAGGAGGACAGGGAGGGCGATTGCTCCATTTCACCCAGTCCAATGTTGGCTTTGCCGTCAGTACACAAAATCACCTGCAAAACAGAAAACACTCGTGGGAAAAGTTTGACTGATTATATCTAATTTGTTTTAATGGCACTAAATCTATAGTGTACAAATGTTGCCTGAAAACCTTGGTAAAAGGACTCCAAAAAGTAACCTTTTAAATTTAAAGAATAATAGATTTGTCTCAATCTTCACCCTTAACTCTTGACAGAAAAACTAATTTTCCAAAATGTAAAACAGTTGATTCCTTTTTATTCACTTACACACCTTTGATCCAGGGTATCTTGATGCCATAGCCACCGAGGCTAACACGGCAGGGCCAAGACACGTAGCCCCATTTTCGCTGAGGCTGTGTGCAGAAATGTATATTAAAACAAAGTTTGAACTTCTTAAACATAGAGGTTTTAGGGTGTAAGAAACATTCATTCTGCCATTTTTGCTCCACACAGAAAACAAGCACTCTCATTGGTCTCTTACTCCTTGACTCTCTGCATGAGTTGGTCGTAGGTCTCAGCAATACAATGCGGGATGCTATAAGCCACACTCTGTTGCCATATATGGTCGTAGTCAACCAATGCCCAATCATTGAGAGCGAGAGGAGTGCTAGTACCATCACCGTATATTACAACCTGTAAGAGAACAATGGGTTAGAAGAAGTAATAGGGTCATTGGTAACCTATAAGAGCTCTAATTGGAAAATCTTACCTATAGTCATTTTAAGATATTTTTCACAAAACAATAACTATTTACACCTGATGCATTTCACTGCGAGCATATGATCCAAATGTATATTTTAGAAAAGGAGATTAAGAAGGAAATAAAAACACCAAACACAGGGATGGATTGTTCATGAAGAAGTATTTGACTAGTCTAGTGTCTTCATATTTATAAAAACACACTTCCCTGCATGGAAGGATGGCCAAACAAATTACTTAATTTTTAAAATTCATGAAATGACTTCTCCTACATCATCGTTGAACGTGACCAGGGCCACTCTCCTGTGGGGGGACTGCTGCAGCAGGGATGTTAGAGCCCGCTGGAGGGCATCTTGCATGCTCTGCAGGGGGAAAACAGCCAGCAAGGTACAAACTTTAATACCATCTCATTAATACATTTTATCCAACTTCATTTCCCACCATAATGAGTCAATTTTGTGTGTTTTCTTGAGATTTCAACTTATTTATCTCGTTATCCTGGGATAACATCAATGGTTAACGTGTGGTTAACGACTTAATCTTAGCAAGAAAACCAGCATTGTTATTCCTAAGTGAGAGAGGACAGAGAAGGTAAAGCCAGAGCAAAAAAACCTGATTAGGATAGATATCAGGATTTTGAGAAAACACAAAAGATTTACTCTCTATCGCAGGATTATGTAGTAAATAAAATGCATGGATGTACGTTCGCTTAGGAATTTAGTAAATGTCCAAAATTTATAGAAGAATGTGTAAAAAGATGTTCCCTTCAACATCTTACCTGTAGTCTGGATATGTGTGCTGTTCCACTGCTTGTTGTAACCTATAGTGGAGCAAACGTTTTAGGAAAATAAAACAACATAAAATATGTATTTACTTAACTTTAAAGTCTTTATATGTGATTTTTCACACTTAAATATAATATAAATCAAGTATCTCCTCTGAAAATAACTCTGTGAGTCATGACTGTCTACAATGGGTGTAACACCCGAGTCCCACTGTCTGTGATGTTTTCAGAGTTTTCAGAGTCCTATCTTCAGTTTGTTCACATCGCCAGGACGGCCGGCTGACTCCTCCCCTCGTGTATAAAAGTTGTTTAATTGAGGGACTAGAGAAAAGAAGAATAACATACTGTACTCACTGCTTAACTGTGTTTCTAGATCACGCTCATTTCAGGTAAATTTACATGCAGTGTGAAGATACCAGCATAATAAAGATCGCTAGCATTAGCATGCTAACACAACAATGCAGCGCGAGTTGTTTTGGTTTCATGCTGGTGCTCAAGGGCGACATCTGCTGGATCAAAAAATCGCGTATAAAGCCTTTAAGTGGTTTTGAAAGTCCACTATTATGCATTTTCTATTGCCTGTTTTGATTAAAAAAAAATAGGTAGATCGAAGTTTTAACATTTTCTTAATCACAGAAAAAGGCTAAGACATTAACCTCGTTAATGCTGACAGCCTTTATTACTAAAAGTCCTCTTTTGGTGATTTTGTAGTTTAGCGTCCAATCAAACTGTTGCTGTTTGATAATGTTTATCTGTCCAGCTATGGTGGCTGTTACTGCTAATTAACACCTTGGATTATTGCTTATTCAAAAGCAAATTTAGCCTTTAAAACATTTACAGCTCTAAAACAAACCTCAGTGTTTGTTAACAAATACGTCTGCTTCCCTTTTTACGTCTTGTTCAAATAAAGGACTTTAGGCATGCATCCTCTGTTCATGCTTGTGTACACACACCTCTGTCGTGACACTCATGCTGCCAGAAATGTCCACGCAAAACACCACCAGTGTGTCTTCCAGGTTCTGGTAGTCATCGTCGCTCTGACTGGACAGGTAGATGTCATCACTGTGCACACCTGCGCGCTGACCGACACACGCTTTCTCACTGTTGGTTACGTTGTTGGCACGTCCACAGAACTCACACACCCAAACCTAAATGAGAGGAAAGGAAGGGCATACTTGATTTTAACGGATAATCCAAAGCACTAGATTACTGCAAAGATAAATGAGCACTTACATTCCTCTGAATAGAACTCAGACATGATAAGGCAGCACTACATTTTCCACAAATCACTGGGCTCTGGAAACACTCCAGGCCTGAGGCTGTTAAACACCAGAGAAAAATAGTTTAAAAACAACAACAACAATGAAACAGGTGTGTCTTTATGTGTGTCTATGTGAACCTTGGCTGATGTCGACCATTTTTCCAATGCTGAGAGAGATGACGTTGACGTTGGCCGTCAGCTTGCTCTCTCCTTCCTGCTTGTCGCCTGGCATTCATGACAAAGAAATTACAACATAAAATACTTCCTTGAAACGATCATGTGTGGGTGAATAGGAGAACGCAAAGCTCACCTCTGGGTGGGACAGGAGGAGGAGGAGGGAGGGAGGGAGGACCAGGTGAAGGATGAAAGGAGGGGAGAGGGGGGAGGGGCAGAGATGTAGGACGAGGTTTTCTGAGGCGACGAGGAGGCAGCGGAGGAGGAACTGGACCTAAAAAAAAAAAAAAAAAGAAATATCAATAGAATAACATGATTTTTCCAGGTTTTGACCTTTTGCTCATCCCATCACATTTTAACCACATACATACTCTCTGACATCAGATTTGTAAACTGATTAAAAAATGATTGATTTGTATCATTTCATCTCTAACGTGCTCGAGATAGCCACGATATGGGACAGTCGTCTGTGCCCTACTGCCTTTACTGAGAAACACAAACAGACACACACATGCTAAGGTACGTCTATAAATAGGCTACATCTTTTGATGTGCAATCTTTTCCGTTTAATATAAATCATGCACGTGTCGTTGTTTCAAAAGCTTGTCAGAAGTTCAAATATCAGTCAGAAGCACCTTTTTTCAATTGTTTCATAACATCATTGACAAAAGCTTCCTCTACACACTAGTCATGTCTTGTACAAACTGGTTAACGAGGATGAGAAACTAAATAAAACTGATAAAACGGTGATGAAGAAGGAACGAGACAAAATGAAAGAGAGGCGAGGTAAACAGAGAGAAGAGGTACAGGGAGCGGGGGAGGGGGAGGGGGAGGGGTTAAAACATGAATTAACTCCTAAAAACTTGAAGAACAGAGTAAAATGAAAATGTGGACGTGAGATATGGGCAGCTAGTGAAGGGTTATGCAGTAAATCCACCTGTAATACATTACTTCACATACCATCCATATATGTGACTCTTTGCAATAACTTCAGAAAGCCTGTAATTAATTATATTAACTTCTTTAATCGATTGACAGAATCGATTTTTTCTCAGGACAATTTTTCTCCAAAAATGAAGAAGATTTCTAACCATGAAAATTATAAAATAAATCACTAATTTAAAACCTTTTAAAAATTGATAACACACGTTTTAGAGAAATTTACTTATTTATTTGACTGACGTTAAGCAAAGCTTTTTAGTAGTGATTAAAAAGATGTGAGGCTCGCCCCCTCCCTACCCCCCCCACCCACACACACACACACACACACACACACACACACACACACACACCCAGACCAATGTTACCGCTTAATATGTTTTCCTGTTATTTCGCTGCAATACTCTTGAGAATTTGAGGAACAGCTGAGACAGAAAAACAACAGTGTAGTTACATTACACTTTATGAAACCTTTATATTATACATAGGAAGTCACTTTTTTTTGGTGTTGGTCCAGAGGGACTGGGCTTTTCTTAGGTTCAAGTAAAGGGGGACTCCAAGGGAAAAAACGTTGGGGAACCACTGGACTGTACAAAGTATATTGTCATAGAAATGCAAAGCTTAGAACTTGATCTTTGCACTCACCTTCTCCATCAGGCCTCCAATGACACACTACATGACTGCAGGCAAACTCCATCTGAAACAACACAAAGAACCAAAGAACTTAAATAAACAAAAAATACTTTCAGAAACGTCTGTTTGAACCTGACATGGAGTCAAACCAGCTTAAAGTAAAAAAAAAACAATCAATAAACAGAAAAGGGAGACAAGTGTGAGAAAGGATGCAGAAAACAGATGCTTCAGCAGTATGACAATGACGGGTTAGCTTCTCGGAATTGTGTGTACATTGTCACCAGGGTAACAGGAGGCTTGTTATTTTTCTAGTTAGCAGGTGGGTGAGTAAAAGCATGAACGCAGTCATTTCCTGTGTGAACAACTGTCAGGGAAAAGACAAAAACACGGTCAAACGTGGTTTACTGTGGGTAAATCAGAACATTACAGAGAAGATGTAGTGAATATATATCACTATGATTAACAAAGTTTTATGTCTTTGACAAGCTGAGATCAGCCGCTGCTCGTCTCTGCCACGTCGACTGTTTATTCCACTTATTGGCCTACTGTTCCTCTCGTCACATTCAACCTCTTTCTCTACCTGTTCGTTCTCAAATTTCTAATGTAGCACCACGGTTCCTAGAGGAAGAACATTTAATCTCACTGTCTACTTGTATACGGGTCAAGTGACAAATTAAACCTGACTTTGGCTTTATGCTAAGCTAAGCTAACCATGCCGCAGCTGTGGCTTCATAAGTTCAAGTTCAAGTTATCTTTATTAGTCAAATGCACAACATAACAGGCAAAGCAGTCATAGCTGGCAATGATTTTTTTTGTTCCAAGCTCTCCTTAACAATGCAAAAAATAAAAAAAATAAAAATAAAAATTGAATAAAAAAAATTATAAAATTTAAAAAAATTAAAATTAAAAAATTAAATAAAACTAAAAACTCAACAATAAAATTTAAATTAAATTAAATTGAATTTAAATGTAAAAATAATAATAAAAAAAAATAATAATAAAAAATAAAAAAATAAAAAAATAAAAAAATAAATGTTTACACACAGTAGTGGTATTGATATTCTCGTCTAATTGTCCTGGCGGGAAGGCAGCAGACATTGTTGCTGTCATGTGCAAACTTTACATTTGAATTATTCTGTTTCACTTCAGCGTGTAAAGCATAACTTCTTTAAATGATTTAGCATTTTCTAGTTTTTTGGAAGGCATCTCGTGAGCCACTTTGTGAACCACTGGCTTGACGGGAACATATTTCAAAAAATGCTAAAGTTCTTTGCTTAAAATAGACTTTTGCTTTTTCAAAGATACGACACACGCTATCTGTTTTTGATTTCGTGCCAACAGTCTGATTTATATCAGATATAATTCACTTACTGCCACATGGTGAATGTACTCTGAACTTTGGCACACTGCTCCATGTTTATTAGTTCTCTTACCAACCTGTTGTGTGCTGCATCAATCAGGTTTTGCAGATATTCTTCCTCCCATGACACACACACTGTTTTTATGAAACACTTTCACTCTTCATACCACACTGCCACTGTTGGGATTTCAAAGTGTATCCCTTTAAACACAAACACACACATTTAAAAACAAGAAAGGAATTACCTTCTCCGTGCTCTCTGTGTACAGCTGTGCAGCTAAAACTGAAAGTAAGTGTTCGTACCGCAGCGGGTTGCTCATCTGTGAATGTGTAGGCGTGTTCAAAGTCTGAAAAATACAAAGTGTCAGGAAGTTGTTGAAGGGTTTATCAGATATGAAGAGCAAGAGAAATGAAAGTTAAAGGAAGAAAAGAAAGTGTGTCTTCAGCTGTTTTAATCATTAACAAAGATAGATAACATAATAAAGAAACACATGTCTTAGTGTATTTAGAAAACAGAGATAATCTGACTACTGTAAAGCTTCATGCATTCATTTTACTCTATATCACACTTATGGTAAAGCACCTGATTTAAACACTGTAAAAAACCCAGTCACAAATATCTCATTACAATTAAAGTAGCAATCAGTGAGATATCTACTGACTGAAACGATAAAGGTATCTTACTATCTGATCAGACATTAAGGAAACATGTTGAAGTGCTGACTTCTCTGACAACAATGCAGCAGCCAGTATGTCCTCCTTCTAACTTTAGATTCTGCTCCTGAATGCTCTGGATTTGTTTGGACCAGAGAAGGTAGGCGCTTTTAAGACACCCCCCCCCCACACCTGTTTTGGACGCCCCTCGGTTTGTCAGATATGAGAGCAGTTATCAGGTCAAACCAACAGGAAGCGAACCAGAAGTGGTTCAGATAGAAGTGATTGTACCCGACCTAAAAAGCCTCTGCATATTTCTAATAAGCTCCACGGGCAGAAACGTGCTCAAACTAGGATCAATATTGGAGATGCTTTTGAAAAATGGAGAGAGGTTAGAACACAGAAAGGTTTACAGACCCATGCAGAGCTGGATAAACACTGAAGCTTCAGAGTCCACCACATGGTGACCTGAGTGAGCATCCACTCTAGAGAGGGGGGGGGGGGGGGGGGAGTCAGCTCTCTATGATGTTTAGAATTTGGACTGCAGTACCAATTTTAACCACTAGGTGACAGTTATATAGTGTTCCTTTAAAATAAGCCACTCGCACCTGACAAGCCCTGATAAACATCTTCTTTGAAGATATAAAAAGCAGAAACAAGGCCTATATTTTGGCTTGTAATAAGTCAAAATATCTGCCAATGCAACAAGAAAATTATACTTGTTGAGTGTCTTAAAATAAGACTATTTAGATATCGAGATCTCATTTACAATACACTCAAGTTCAACTTTCTTGCTGCATTGGCAGATATTTTCAGGCCTTTTTATTTTCATTTGGACTTGCCTGTTGAATGCGACATGTAAAACATTTCCATGAGAGATTATTTACAAGAAATGAATCGTGCATCTGCAGGCAGGGTGACCACAATGTAGCCGGCTCGCCCCCGCTCTCGCTGTGAGGTCACGGGTCAACTCTGCCCCCACAAGAGTATTTTTAGAAAACACAGAAAAACATTAAGATTTGTATTTGGACTTTTTTGTTGAATGTGGCTTTTATTGAGTGTAATGAGATATCGATAACTACAAATGAGACACAAACATCTGCTAAGATTGTAGTTCTTGCAGCCTTAAAGTGACAGTGTCGCACAAAAGCCGCCACAAAGTATTCTTAACTGGTTATGAAACGGGCTAAATTTAATACTGATGAGACGAGGCGACCAACAAAACCAAACCAGAGCTACAACTAGAAGACTGACTTTTTCAGTTTTAACCCTTTACTGTTTCAGTTCTCTCGACTCTTGGGAGTACTACTTTAACTTGAAACGTCACTTGAAAGACGCAAGTTAAAACCAAACATCTGCTCCTGATGTTAAATGTAAAGATCTTCACGCTACAAAATATGAGTTCAGTCTATTTTCCATTTGAAACATGTTTGAAATGAGTGTCCAAAATCATAACTTGTGACAGTCTAGTTTGAAGGATCTACAAAAGTGTCTTAATAAACATGAAGTGCAAAAATGATCTTTTATTGTGTTACTACTTACAAGGAATGTTATGTTCACGATTAAACAACATTGTCAATCATTATTCTTTAAATGAATAAGTTATTTAGTCTTGCAACACTTTAATTGTCTTCACAATATTTCATTGGTTTGACCACTTACTCTATCCACTATATTTATTTCATCACTGCTAACAGTTTTCCAAAATGTAATTTACCGTAAGATTCGGTGTACATGTCACACTTTTAACACCTTGTTCTTCATCTCAAAAGTGGGCTGTGTCCTTTATACCAGTGCGACCGATAAACCAGTATGAAATGCTGAGACCTGAGCTCAGCAAGTACAGCCGCCACCAACAAAAAATGAAGGAAGACAGTTAAAACCTTTTTCACTTCTGGATGGAGATGTCTTTTATACTGATGCAATTTATATTCTGGATTTTACGGTGAGTTTTAAAACAACCTTTCTGCTCTTGTGCTTTATAATAAGTTTGAAAATGATCTTGCTAAATCTTGAAGTATTTTGTAAAATCAGTCTAAAATCTGAGCCATAATGGTGTTGTGACAGAGTTTGATGACTGTAATATTCAGATACTGTTTGTTGCACTATTTCTATCCCTTCAGTGACTCCAGCACTGCTTTCAAGATGGCGGCGACAGCCACAGCGCCGGGGTCGGGCAGGGTGACCCGCTCAGCAGCGATGTAGCTGGCTCGCCCCGCCCTCGCTGTCAGGTCACGGGTGGACTCTGCCCCTGAGGACGCTTTCTAAAAGAAAAGAGGGGAAAAGAAAATTCAAATTCAAATCAGGAATGGAGCAAACAACAAGCGGTGACAAGTCGTAAAAAGAAAATTATATTAACGTACTTCCACCGCATTCTGTAGTACAGCCATCTCGCCACCAGGGGGAGCTTTGGTCAGCTTCATCAGCTCGTCCACAGCAGGACACAAAGCGTCCAACTAGACAGAAAACAGAAAACATTAATCAGGATGTACTTTTAAAAAGCAGAGGCGATAAATTAAAAATCAGCAGAAAATGTTCTCACCATTGTTCTGTCTCCAGCGTCGGCTCCTCCGTATCTGAAACACAGATCACATCAAAGATTCGATTCATATCAACCCACGTAACCAGATCTGCTTCTCTTTGACCTTTGAGGTGTTTGTCAGCTTCCTGTTGTTGCTGCTTGTATTGAGCTTGTTTCTAGACCTGCAGTTCTGTCTGTTCAGCCTGCGTCTTTGTGAACTGGTTGGTAGAAGTGACAGACAGAACCCGTGTTTGTTACAATAAAGGAACTTTGTAGTGGTTTCCTGCAATTTAACTACGACTATTTCTTCTGTTATGTGGTTAGTAACTGAGCTTAGAAGACCTTTTATTTTCTAGCTAGTGTGTTCTGGTTTTATTACTTTCACCTTGGAGACCCTTTATTTTGAAATTTGAGTAATCTTATTTTGTTTATTATATTCTTTTAGAAACTAAATATTATTCACAGTTACCACAATGAGGTGTTGCCTCCTGCAATGTCTTGGTTATGTATTTATTGACTTATTTATTGCTGTTGTCCTGAAACCGAGCTTTTCATCTTGGCCCTCGTGGGTGTCATTGCCCAAAGAGACCACAAGAGGGTGTCAGCGTGCCGGCGATCGTCTTTGTCAAGTACTGATTTGTTTGGTGTCTCTGATAACTCTATCTGTTGCTTGTTTGTAAATGTTTGCATGGTCCGGGTGGACTGTGGAACTGAATTGCCCTCTGGGATAAATAACATCTTCTAAGTCTACGTCTAAGTTACTCTCTTTGTTCTCCTAGAGATGCAAAAACTTGTCACAAACTATTTTAATGAATACATTTTCCAGCTTTTCAAAAAACAAAACAAAAAACTGTAACAGTTCTAACAACACTGATGCTTACTAGCTTAATGAATATAAACATAAAGGCATTTATAAAAAAAATACAGATGGTAACACAGCAACACACCTCCTCATGGCCTGTGTCCCAGCATGCATTGCATTAGCCCAGGCTGCGGCGTTGCTCCGCCCCTCGGTCACATGACCAGCTGCTGCAGTCAGGAACAGACTGTACAACTGAAAGACACATGGAGGTAAATGTGAGAGTTAATATTGTTTAAACTGTCAATTCACAGCTGATTTCAAAATACTGATGTGAAACATACCGCTCCTGAAGACCCGCCCATCTTCTCCTGCACCAGTCCAGCCAGGACAGATAACAGTTGTCCCGGGCAACCAGGGACCACATGATCCCGGAGCCACTCCTGAATGGCTGGCCAAAGCATTTTTCACAAATTCACACGTCTGATCAGAAAAAATGCTTCTTCATTCCTGTGCATGTTTTTCATGCTGCCCAGTGTCTCGTACCTTTAGCGGCTTGTGCGTGAGTGTTTCCACAGTCGCCGTCTCCAGCAGCTCGGTCCAGGGAGTTCAGCTCCTCCTGCTTTCCCAAGAGTGCAGCGCAAACCCGCTCCAGCACTTTACGCATCACAGGACTCAGCGGCCCTGCAAGAAGTAAAAACATACTTTTAATATGAATTGTATAAGTCATTAATAAGTATAACCTGACATTTCCCTCATGAAAAGAAAATGTAATTGTAAAAATAACAACTAATTTAGCTGCAGTTCCTTTGTTGGCCACAAGATGGCGGTAACTTTAAACAAATTCATAAAAATTGGACATTTATTTATTTAAATCCTGACTAATGACCTTATGTCGCTGAACCACTAACAAGTTGTGCCACACAAATTCTCCATATAACCCAAAGAATTACAAATATGACTAAGTAAGCCTGGAAACTAACCTTCAGAATAAGTGCCGTCCTGTGGTCGTGTGCTCATGGCTTGAGATTCAATCATGTAGCTGCGTCCGCTAACACTCACACTGCTCAGGTTCGGCCAGGCCGAGGCGGCGGTCTTAGCATCTATTCAGGGCAGAGGATGTTAGAAATGTGTGTGTGTTTGTTCCTGCTTTTCTATCTTTGTGAGGACAGGTGTTTTAAGCATTGTAAGGTAAGTGAGGACACTTTTTGTTCTCAATTTTCAAAAAGCTGTGAAGCACCATGCCTTTGATTTTAGTTCTAAATTAGTTTTAGATTTGTCTTTTAAAGGAAAAGTTCAACATTTTGTGAAGTATTTTTAAACATAGGTCTAGCGTGTACCTTTATCTAAAGCGACAGATTTTTTTTTTTATAGTTTTGCTCACCAAACAATCTCAGTGTTTCCTGATTGGCCTTCATCAGTGTCAGTGACACGCCCGCCATCTCCAGTGATGTCATGAACGACCCTGACATCACCCTGGCAACAACTACACCACGACTCTCTGAAAACCAAAGAAAATCTTCATTAGAGGCCCCATCTTTAAAGGAGATTTGGATTCACTGAATAGACCTTGATGAAGAAAACACCAACGGGTACCAGATTACCCAGACAGATGATGGTCGCCCTGGTAACCACGGCCATCTCCAGACAAGACAGCGCTCCGAGGTTGTTCATGCACACCACAACACTGTCTCCTGTAAGCGAGACGAAAGACCGAGTTTGAAAACAAAATATTTGCGTTAAACTCAATAAATGTTATAAATGGAGACATGATACTTTATACTTAGAGGAACCTGAGTTAACGGACAGATGTGATTGGCTGTCAGGGTTGGTAATGTGGTCTATCATCGTCTTTACAATCTCATCTGCTGAAGCCACCTGATGAATATTAGAAATCAACATTAAAAACACAGGAAGAATGTGCGACTTTTTGATCCAGTAGATGTCGCCCCTGAGCTCCAGCGTGAAACCAAAACAAACTACTGTTAGGCCACGCCCCCTCCATACTGAAGCCTCCGCTCTCCTCCAGAGACACACCTCCAACCCCCTCTCCACTAGCGTTCACACGAAGGAGTTATCAATAAGAACGCACCATGATTAAGCGCAAATGGCGGACAAAATCGTCCTTTGCTCGAGCTGCATTGTTGTGTTAGCATGCTAATGTCAGCGCTCTTTAGTTAGCTCGTAGCTTCACATTGTTGTGTTAGCATGCTAATGTTAGCGCTCTTTAGTTAGCTCGTAGCTTCACATTTCATGTAAACTGACACAGAATGAGCGTGATCTAAAAACTCTTACTAACATCCAAATAATCAGTGAGTATGTTCTTCTTCTTCTCTCTAGTTCTTGACTAAAACAGCTTTTATACACAAGGGGAGGAGCTGGCTGTCCCGTCCATGTAAACACGGCTCTGACAACAACACAGCCAGCGGGACTCGAGCTTCTCCCTCATTGTAGACAGTCAGGACTCAGAGACACATTTACACAGGATACACTGGATTTCTGCTGTATTTATATTGTGTTAAACGTCGCACATTCTTCGTTTAAATAGTAGCTATAGGCCGGTAATGGCTTGAATCTGAATCACCTGTGATCTTTTGATCCCGGGTTCACCATGGATTCCTAAAGAAGATAAAAAATGACCTGTAAAACAAAACACTTAGAAATGCCACAATTCCCTCCTACTGTTCGTCTATTCTAGGGCAAATGTCCCTCCATCTTGCTTAAATATTATTTGATAAAAGACGGTTTGTCACTATTTGGGTTTCCATATATAGCCGGAAAAGTGCCATACCTTCCTCCTGATCTTTAATTTAAAAAAAGAGGTCTACATCACATTTAAACCTAATCTTTGTAAATAACAATTTTCAAAAATCAATGGAAGTTTCACACCTACACTTCCTCAGTCTGTCCTGACTTGCTGTCTCTCTCTCTCTACTTTTATTGTACAATTACACCGTTACTTTTTCTTCCACGTCTTCATCATTCCTCACCCAGTCCGAGCTCCATCTCTCCGGGCGGCAGCTCGAAAGAAGGCAGGCAGCCCGGGACGCTGCAGGGAGACAGACTCACGCCCAGTGTACCTGCGATCAACACACCAACACACTGTTTAATGAAAAGTATAGCAGCAGCTTTACCAAACTTTAAGTGAGTAGAAAAAAAACGAGAATGACTCACCAATCCCCTTCAAAACCTCCGTCACCTTGGAAACGACCTGCTCCAATGAGAAGCCTTCTTCTGCTAAGGCCCCCGCGAGCTGGCAGAAGGTGGGAACAGGTTTTTCTTATATACAATCAAAACACACACATGATGGGGAGTGTAAGGATCTGTGTTGCTCTTTACTTTGTGTATGAAGATGGTGCCACACAGGCCCCGCCTCCCGGCTTTACTGGGCTGGTTGAAGGCGCAGTCGTCTGCGACTATCACCATGTCGACGTTGACGCCGTGGTTGCGGGCCTGCTCCGCGGCCAATCCAAAGTTGAGGCGATCGCCGGTGTAGTTCTTCACAATGAGGAGGACACCCGAGGCTCCTGTAGTATTTTTATATCATTCATTTCTTATAAATTCTAATTATAGTTTAACTTATTGCATTTTTTCCCGTTCAAGCAGGTTTTTTTTGCAATTAAATTGAATTTGCACGACATGGAATCCTGATTTTCTTTAATAAATACATATGTAAAAGAAGGAAACATTAATTATGATAAAACCCTGAGTGTTCACTACCTGCATTGTGCAAGGAGAGAATAGCAGCCAGGATGCTAGCAGGGGGAGGAGATGCAAAAACTCCACCTGCTACAGCTGCAGACAGCATTCCTGCTCCTACATAACCTGGAAACACACAGAAACATGTTAGATCTAATCTCATCTTTTCCACATTATAAAAGCATGCAAGTCTCACCCCTGTGTGCCGGCTCGTGTCCTGACCCCCCTCCGGACAGCAGGGCCACTTTGCCCCTCAGGTTGTCCAGGTCAGAGCGGAGCACGACCCTGTGGCCCTTCAGCAGAGAGAGGCCCCCGCTGGCCCTCACCAGGCCGACGAGAGCCTCGTCCACACAGCCGTCTGCAGAGTTTATCAACTTCTTTTTGGGCTTGAGGGAGTGAAATAAAGAGTAAAACCCACACAATAGTTATGAAGCTCACAAAATGTAGGTGACAGTCAGAGGCTCTGCTTGAAAACAGGCAAACTGCTTGGGGCCCCTTTAATCTGCAACACACACAACATTAAACTACATTCGTGCAGCCCTTCCTCCCTCATGTTATCTTACAATGGACTCTGATCCTCTAGAGGAGAAAGTGTGCAAAGCCATGCAGAGAAAACACTTCTTTCAGCCTGCATGTCAGCACACAAACACAACCAGAGGGACTCCCTCCTCTGAGCATCTACTCAATCAGGTCTGATTAAATCTGGAGAATCGAAGTTTACCTCCATTTGGACTTTCTCTTTGCTCTTTTCACTTCCGACAGCAGGTTGAAGCAGGATTTTAAAAAGCTGCATTTCGCAGGATAAAAGCTAGTTGTGATGCGATTAGGCCTTCAAAATAAAAGCTTTTTATTTATTTTTATTTTATGTAAATGCAACAGCCAAATCAGCCGTCTAAGATAGTCACAAAAACAATAACATGATTTATTTGTATTACTTAAAAATGTAACAAAACTAGACCTTAAATATATCATAATAAGTTAGATGTTTTTATATTTTGAAATATTGAGAGGAAGTCTTGTGAGGTATTTCAGAGTAACAAACTGAAGCTTGATTCACTCCATAAAGGACAGTCACGCCCACTTTTTGTTTCCGGTTAATCGATTAATTTGACCTGGCTTTGGATAATTAATTAGATGAGAGGTCAGTGACACAGTTTGTTTGTGACTGGCTGTTTATGTTCCACACTTTGACCTTTACAGTGTTGTTTATTGAGAATAAGTACTTACTATTTCTCTTTATTAAGAAAATAATAAGACAAAACATTTTTTTTATTTTTTATGACCAACATTTTTATTGTTTTCAATTTTTTTACAACAGTACAATACCAGACAACAAATGATATAGAACCATACCCAACAAGGGTAACACTATCAATGCAAGACAAAAAAAAAAACAGACCTGACAAACAAAAATTATAATTAAGTTAAATTAAATACAGGAATAAAGCAGGACGAATAAAATATATGTAAATAAAAAAAACATTAAAAAAAAATTAATTCATGACAAAACATTTTTTATAAAAAGAAAAATCACCTTAGAGTATGTGGGATGAAATAAAATATAGTTTTCATATTTCTTTTGTGATTTTTAGTGCACTTCGAGATTAAGGTTGAAATGTCAAGAAATAAATAGAAATGTCGACAACAAAGTTATAATGCAGAGGAAAAAAGTTAAAATTTTGAGAAAAAAAGTAGAAATGTCAACAATAAAATTGAAATGTAGAGAGAAAAAATAGAAACGTCCAGAAAAAAAATTAAAATTGTTGAGAACAGAAATTGAAATGTTCAGAATAAAACGTTGAAATGTCAGGGGCGTGCTGGTGGTGCAGTGGTTAGGGCGCGCGCCCCATGTATTGAGGCTGTCGTCTCGAGCGGGCCCGGGTTCACTCCCACCCGTGGCCTCTTTCTGCATGTCGTTCCCCACTCTCTCTCCCTGATTTTCGACTCTATCCACTGTCCTATCTCTGCATTAAAGACACAAAAGCCCAAAAATAAATCTTAAAAAAACAAAAAACATCGAAATGTCAACAATAAAGTTCAAATGTAGAGAGAAAAAATAGAAACGTCCAGAAAATAATTGTTGAGAGTAGAAATTGAAATGTTCAGAAAAAAAGCAGAAATGTCGACAACAAAATTTAAATGTAATGAGAAAAAATAGAAACATCCAGAAAAAAATCTAAATTGTTGAGAATAGAAATTGAAATGTTCAGAAAAACAAAAGTTTAAATGTCGACAATAAAATTGGAATACAATCTCCAGAATACAGACGAAATTTATTCTCAACATTTAAAGTTTTTCCTCAACTTTCTGACTTTATTCTCTAAATTCTATTTACATTTTATTCTCTTAATTGTATTTGCATTTTATTCTCTTAATTGTATTTACATTTTATTCTCTAAATTGTATTTACATTTGATTCTCTTAATTGTATTTACATTTTATTTTCTAAAATTGTATTTACATTTTATTCTCTTAATTGTATTTAAATTTGATTCTCTTAATTGTATTTAAATGTTATGCTCTTAATTGTATTTACATTTTATTCTCTTAATTGTATTTACATTTTATTCTCTTAATTGTATTTAAATTTTATTCTCTTAATTGTGTTTACATTTTATTCTCTTAATTGTATTTACATTTTATTCTCTAAATTGTATTTACATTTTATTCTCTTAATTGTATTTACATTTTATTCTCTTAATTGTATTTACATTTTATTTTCTAAAATTTTATTTACATTTTATTCTCTTAATTGTATTTAAATTTTATTCTCTTAATTGTATTTAAATGTTATGCTCTTAATTGTATTTACATTTTATTCTCTTAATTGCGTTTACATTTTATTCTCTTAATTGTGTTTACATTTTATTCTCTTAATTGTATTTAAATGTTATTCTCTTAATTGTGTTTAAATTTTATTCTCTTAATTGTGTTTACATTTTATTCTCTTAATTGTGTTTACATTGTATTTTCTTAATTGTGTTTACATTTTATTCTCTTAATTGTGTTTAAATGTTATTCTCTTAATTGTGTTTACATTTTATTCTCTTAATTGTGTTTACATTTTATTCTCTTAATTGTATTTACATTTTATTCTCTTAATTGTATTTACATTTTATTCTCTAAATTGTATTTACATTTTATTCTCTTAATTGTATTTACATTTTATTTTCTAAAATTGTATTTACATTTTATTCTCTTAATTGTATTTAAATTTGATTCTCTTAATTGTATTTAAATGTTATGCTCTTAATTGTATTTACATTTTATTCTCTTAATTGTATTTACATTTTATTCTCTTAATTGTATTTAAATTTTATTCTCTTAATTGTGTTTACATTTTATTCTCTTAATTGTATTTACATTTTATTCTCTAAATTGTATTTACATTTTATTCTCTTAATTGTATTTACATTTTATTCTCTTAATTGTATTTACATTTTATTTTCTAAAATTTTATTTACATTTTATTCTCTTAATTGTATTTAAATTTTATTCTCTTAATTGTATTTAAATGTTATGCTCTTAATTGTATTTACATTTTATTCTCTTAATTGCGTTTACATTTTATTCTCTTAATTGTGTTTACATTTTATTCTCTTAATTGTATTTAAATGTTATTCTCTTAATTGTGTTTAAATTTTATTCTCTTAATTGTGTTTACATTTTATTCTCTTAATTGTGTTTACATTGTATTTTCTTAATTGTGTTTACATTTTATTCTCTTAATTGTGTTTAAATGTTATTCTCTTAATTGTGTTTACATTTTATTCTCTTAATTGTGTTTACATTTTATTCTCTTAATTGTATTTACATTTTATTCTCTTAATTGTGTTTACATTTTATTCTCTTAATTGTATTTACATTTTATTCTCTTAATTGTGTTTACATTTTATTCTCTTAATTGTATTTACATTTTATTCTCTTACTTTTGTTTACATTTTATTCTCTTAATTGCATTTAAATTTTATTCTCTTAATTTTGTTTACATTTTATTCTCTTAATTGTGTTTACATTTTATTCTCTTAATTGTGTTTACATTTTATTCTCTTAATTGTATTTAAATTGTATTCTCTTAATTGCGTTTACATTTTATTCTCTTAATTGTATTTACATTTTATTCTCTTAATTGTATTTAAATGTTATGCTCTTAATTGTGTTTACATTTTATTCTCTTAATTGTGTTTACATTTTATTCTCTTAATTGTATTTACATTTTATTCTCTTAATTGTATTTAAATTGTATTCTCTTAATTGTGT
>NC_089216.1:2830045-2836329 GCF_963930695.1 Labrus bergylta | reverse complement strand
TTCTGCTGCTGGGCCGTGTGTGTGTGTGTGTGTGTTATACTGAATGTGTTGATGGAACAGCTCCTTCTATGAGATCAAAAGTTCAGTTCTTTGACAACCTGACAGTTGTTGCTGCTTCCTGTTTGTATGTGAAGCTGCTGCAGTGCTGCAGAGTGAGTATAGGGATGTGATTTAGAAGTGTGTGTGTGAGAAAAGGGAGGGAGTAGCCTGCCGTTAGCTTGTTACAGCCTACACACACACACACACACACACACACACACACACACCCTGCTGACTCATCAGTCAGAGAAGACACACAAACACGTGTGTTAAAATCTCTTTAGCCAGCTGTTGATCTGTCTGCAACACACATCCCAAAAAGATCCTATCTTAGAAAACACACACACACACACACACACACACACACACACACACACACACACACACACACACACACACACACACACACACACACACACACACACACACACACACTCACACACACACACACACACATTCTCGCAGGCGGCTGTTTACGATGATGTCATAATAACTGGGAGAGAAGCCTTCTTGAACTTCTTGTCACTGCTCATTTCCTCCAAACTCAGTTCGATAACAACGACTGAAGTTACTTTTAAGATAAAGACTTTGGCACCGAATTAAATGCACTACAGTCATGTGTATTGGGGTGGCTGGTTGTCATGGTTACAGGCTTCACCACGTATGGCGCCGTGTCGTATGTTATGGTGAGTTACCCGAGGTGTAACAGACGACAGTGAGAGACACACACATGTACACTCGGAGCACACACACACACACACACACACACACACACACACACACACACACACACACACACACACACACACACACACACACACACACACACACACACACTCCCACCGTCAGGAAACACACTATTGTTCAGAGACTTAGCTGGACGTCGTGTCTCTGCAGCTTTTTATAGAACCTGTGTTTGATTTGTGATCGACTGCACTGGATCACCTTTGATTCTCCTGTTGACTTTTTATGACTCAATGTCTGTGAAAGGTAGACACACACACACACACACACACACAAGGTATGTGTGTGTTTGGAATTCTTTGCTTCTATGAATATCTCTTTTTGATGTCAGCACACACACACACCGTTGCAGCTGTGTGTGTGTGTGTGTGTGTGTGTGTGTGGCTCTCTATTGTACGAGCGGAGCATTTCCTGATCAACAGGAAGAAGGGTGTAGGATTCAGAATACACACACACACACACACACACACACACACACAGGTATTTGTGTGACTCTAGGGAACACAGGAAGAGCTGTGGTCACTTTTACAGAGCGGGCTTGTTTACACTATTTTCTACTATTTGTGGTAGTTCGACCTGCAGGCTGAGAGCTGAGGCGGGCTTTAAGCCTCTTGACAAATCGCTACATCGCGCCCGCCTGTCAATCATGTCAGCTACACGCTTAACTTTTTCTCTTTGCATTTTATGGAGGAGTTCATAAATGGAAAGAAATGATCAGTTTTTAAAACATTTACATTTCAACTTTTCAACATCACATTTTTTTAACCTTTGGCTTGTGAGACGTTCGAGTACACATCCTTAGAAGTTGTTTTACTTTCCAACTAGGCGCCAATGTTTCTCTTAAGAGGACATGATGTCTGAGTGGATTTATCAATGGAGCCCAAAACATGTGTCAAATTCTCCAATGTCATGATGAATCTGCTTTCAGACTGATTTATTACCGCCCTCTTGTGGTCACTCAACCAAACTGCAGATGTGGATTTAAAAAAAAAAAAAGAAAAAATAGAAGTGGGGCTTGGTGCAGATGCAGAGTGGCAATAATGCCCCCTTGTGGACAAAAGTTGTAAGTGCAGCCTTTATATCTGTGTGTGTGACCCGCTTGCACCTCGGTCACAGCTTGAGTTTTAAATATTCAGGCTCCGCCCTGAAATGATAAAAAGACGACACATGTGAAGAGGTCTTAGGGGTGAGTGAATCAGAAATAAATGTCTCTTTCCCTCCTCTGCAGGTCGGTGTACAACGGTCAGGAACATGGCCTCTTCATGGACAAGCTGGACGTCCGGATCAGGAACCACGACCGCGACATCGAGAAGATGTGTAACCATCACTTCCAGGGCTTCGTGGACTCCATCACGGAGCTGCTCAAAGTGCGAGGGGAGGCGCAGAAACTCAAGGTGAGAGAGGGCGGGGGGAGGGGAGGCGCAGAAACTCAAGGTGAGAGAGGGCGGGGGGAGGGGAGGTGCAGAAACTCAAGGTGAGAGAGGGCGGGGAGTGAAATGTTTGAGAGAGTGAAGGTTCATTTAAATTCTCTCTCTCATATTTTTTGTTGTTTTTTTTCCTCCCTCAGAGTCAGGTGACGGAGACGAACCGGCGTCTTCAGGATGACGGGAAAGACGTACGTTTAAAGTTTCATTAAAATCAGTCCAATCACTCACTCACTCTCTCACTCTCTATATCACTCTCTCTATCACTCTCTCTCTCTCTCTCACTCTCTATATCACTCTCTCACTCTCTATATCACTCTCTATATCACTCTCTATATCACTCACTCTCTCTCTATCACTCTCTCTCTATCACTCTCTCTCTCTCACTCTCACTCTCACTCTCTCTATCGCTCTCTATCACTCTCTCTCTATCACTCTCTCTATCACTCTCTCTATCACTCTCTCTATCACTCTCTATCACTCTCTCTCTATCACTCTCTCACTCTCTCTATCACTCTCTCTCTATCACTCTCTCACTCTCTCTATCACTCTCTCTATCACTCTCTCTCTATCACTCGCTCTCTAACACTCTCTCTCTCTCTCTCTCACTCTCTCTCGCTCACACTCTCACTCTCTCTCACACTCTCACTCTATCTCTCACTCTCTCTAACACTCTCACTCTCTCTCTCGCTCACACTCTCTCTCACACTCTCACTCTCTCTCACTCTCTCTATCACTCTCACTCTCGCTCACACTCTCTCACTCTCTCTCTCTCACTCTCTCTCTCCCTCTAACACTCTCTCACTCTCTCTCTCTCTCACTCTCTCTCTCCCTCTAACACTCTCTCTCACTCTCTCTCTCTCACACTCTCACTCTCTCTCACTCTCTCTCACACTCTCTCACTCTCTCTCTCACTCTCTCTCACTCTCTCTCACACTCTCTCACTCTCTCTCTCACTCTCTCACTCTCTCTCTCTCACTCTCTCTCTCTCTCCTCAGCTCATCAGCACGATGGAGGAGCTGCAGCAGTGTCGAGTTCAGCAGAGGAACATCGCCACCACCATCGACAAACTGACTCACTGCCTGCCAGGTAAACAAATACGCTCCCTCAAGCGGTCCCAAGAGATGACAGTCAATCAGTCAATCAGTCAATTTAATCAATCTTTATTTGTATAGCGTCAACTCATAACAAGTGTTATCTAGAGACACTTTACAAACAGCAGGTAAAAGACCTTACTCATTGTTATGTTACAAAAAGCAGGTAAAAGACCTTACTCATTGTTATGTTACAAAAAGCAGGTAAAAGACCTTACTCATTGTTATGTTACAGAAAGCAGGTAAAAGACCTTACTCATTGTTATGTTACAGAAAGCAGGTAAAAGACCTTACTCATTGTTATGTTACAAACAGCAGGTAAAAGACCTTACTCATTGTCATGTTACAAACAGCAGGTAAAAGACCTTACTCATTGTTATGATACAAAAAGCAGGTAAAAGACCTTACTCATTGTTATGTTACAAAAAGCAGGTAAAAGACCTTACTCATTGTTGTGTTACAAAAAGCAGGTAAAAGACCTTACTCATTGTTATGTTACAAAAAGCAGGTAAAAGACCTTACTCATTGTTATGTTACAAAAAGCAGGTAAAAGACCTTACTCATTGTTGTGTTACAAAAAGCAGGTAAAAGACCTTACTCATTGTCATGTTACAAACAGCAGGTAAAAGACCTTACTCATTGTTGTGTTACAAAAAGCAGGTAAAAGACCTTACTCATTGTTATGTTACAAAAAGCAGGTAAAAGACCTTACTCATTGTTATGTTACAGAAAGCAGGTAAAAGACCTTACTCATTGTTGTGTTACAAAAAGCAGGTAAAAGACCTTACTCATTGTTATGTTACAAACAGCAGGTAAAAGACCTTACTCATTGTTATGTTACAAAAAGCAGGTAAAAGACCTTACTCATTGTCATGTTACAAACAGCAGGTAAAAGACCTTACTCATTGTTGTGTTACAAAAAGCAGGTAAAAGACCTTACTCATTGTTATGTTACAAAAAGCAGGTAAAAGACCTTACTCATTGTTATGTTACAGAAAGCAGGTAAAAGACCTTACTCATTGTTGTGTTACAAAAAGCAGGTAAAAGACCTTACTCATTGTCTGTTAACATTACAAAAGAGCAGGTAAAAGACCTTACTCATTGCTATATTACAAAAACCCGGCCTATCCATCATGAGCACTTTAGCAAAGCAGCAAAAGTTACAGTGGTAAGAAAAAACTGCCTCATTAAAAGGCAGAAAGCTTCGGCCGGATCCCCGGCTCATGATGAAACAGCCTTCACAGGTCTAGACTGCACCGGGGTTGGAAAGGGATAGGGGGAGAGATGGGATAAGATGCAGGAAGAGGGATAGGGAGCGGGGGGGGGGGGGGGGTGTTGTTCAGGCAAACTGTCATTCTAAATTTGACTTTCTTTACTTTGCACAGTCCTGGAGATGTACAGCAGACTACAGGAGCAGATGAGGGCCAAAAGGTATGTCGTCTCATTTCTCCCTGATCCTTTGAGTTTAAAGGTGGAGTCAGTAGAAATGTTTGTTGCAGCTTGTAAACACAACATAGTTGATCCAAAGTGCAACCCATCGCCCTCATCAGCTCTCACTCTCTGCAGGACGTAGTGTGTACGTTTACTGCTTGTAGCTACACTGAAGCTACCGCACGCTGGCACAAGCTAACCGGCGGTGTTTGCTAACCTGCCTGTCCAACAGGAAGCAGACCAACTCTGCTGAAGGTGCTTCTGAAGAGAGCATTGTTTTGATCTGAAAGTGGCTGTAAGCCTCAAAGTTTATCAAGACGAGTTTTTCTCAACATGAAAAATGAACAGGGTGACACATGGTGAAGAAATTAGATTCCTGATAACAAAACTACTGAACTGCAAAAACACTGCTCATCCAGATATATGTTTTTATACCGTCATGAGTAAACGGTGCAGTTCTCCGTCTGGCCACTAGATGGAGCCAGAGGTCTTAGAACAACAGCAGGTTTGTTCACTCTGACTCTCTCCCCTGCCCTCGCTCTGACCTGCAGGCGGGAGTCTGGCTGCTCATAAATTTGTCATTTGTTTGTGTGTTTTTCTACCTCGCTGTGTCCCGCGGCTGCAGAGCTCCCCGAGAGCAGCGAGAGGTCAGCCAGCGGCCTCCGCTCCTGGAGGCTGTGTGTGTGTGTGTGTGTGTGCGCGTGTGTGCGCGTGTGTGCGCGCGTGCGTGAAGTGTTTGGATTGTATTTCCTAAGATAACTGAAGTGTTTCTGTGTGTTTCTGGGTGCTTTGAGTCATGCATCTGACAGCTTGGACATAGTTTTACTGTTGTGTGTGTGTGTTAGTTTGTGCGTGTGCGTGTGCGTGTGCGTGTGCGTGTGTGTGTGTGCGTGTGTGTGTGTGTGTGCGTGTGTGTGTGTGTGTGTGTGTGTGTGTGTGCGTGTGTCCTGTCACACTGAACATCTGTGTGTGTCCGTGCAGGTACTACCCGGCCCTGCGGACGCTGGAGCAGCTGGAGCAGACGTGTCTCCCCCGGGCCGGCGAGTACCGCTTCTGCTCCATCATGGCGGAGAACACGCCCAAGCTGAGGACGCAGATCCGAGACACGGCCATGACGCAGCTCAGGGACTTCCTGGAGAGCATCCGGAAACACTCGGACAAGATCGGGGAGACGGCCATCAAACAGGTACACAAAAAAAAAAAAAAAAAAACAAGACCAAAATGTGTTCATCACACTTTCCACTGAAGGGAAGTTCAAGAACTTTACAGGAGAGCGTCTGGAGGAACTGTGCGTGCGTGCGTCTATGGGTTTGGCCTCATGTGTACACTAAGACCAGTGCACCTGTGTGTGTGTGTGTGTGTGTGTGTGTGTGTGTGTGTGTGTGTGTGTGTGTGTATGTGTGTGTTTGCTGATAAGGCCTACACACTGTTACTGGTTTGTCTATCTGAAGCAGCCTGTGTGTGTGTTTGTGTGTTTTGGGGTTCTTACTCTGTGGTTTCGGCTGCCAGTAAACGAGCATGAAGGCGCTGTAAGAGATGCCATGGCCTGTCA
>NC_089216.1:2790045-2825045 GCF_963930695.1 Labrus bergylta | reverse complement strand
ACATCAGTTTGAAACCACCTGTCAACAAGAAAATCACTGCAACTTTGCGCTTTCACTTGCAATTTCCATCAATTTCACTCACTCAAACCACACATGCAGAACTGTAAATCCCCTAAATGTCTTTAAATTCTTATTCAAGTCTTGACTTTCTTGTGGTTTTTGCCTCAGTGTAACATCAAATCAGTAATTTTTCCACTGAATTGATCAAAGTTTGGCTCACATGTCTGGACTCTCTCTGGACCTCTTCCCCAACAGTATTTTCACCTCCTGTCTTCCTCCTTATTACCACCTTTCCTCTACCCGTTTAGCTTTCTCTTTTATACGACATCTTTCCCATGTTTCCCAGCTCTAATCTGTCTCTTTTCTGTGATTGTGCGCAACAGATGACGCACATTCCCGCACTTGAGCTTCAAGTGTCACTATGAATGCCACCCCTGAAGGGACAAAACGCCCACAAAAGACATGACTAAAAAAGGTCCCTATTTGCCGCAGAGCTCGTTATTGTGCGATTGGTCAGAATGAATGGTATGAGCATATACACGGCACGTATACACACAAAGACACCTGTTGAGGAATGCCCGAGAGCTAAATTCAATCACCAAGTGGATTTCTCTGACGTAGACGATGACGTCTGACATCTGCTTCATCTCGTATTGTGGAAAAAGATGCTTTTGCTGTCATTCAACGCCCTCTCTTGTGTCTCCCTTTCATGGCTTTCTGTCTTTGGAGGTCTAGTTATGTTAATTTTTTTTGTGTGGGAAAATAGGAAAAACAAACCATTTGACGTTTTCAAAAGGAATGCCTTTGGTGTAAAAAAGTGTCGCAAACCAAACAAGCCCATTCGCTTTGGGGATTTTGAGGTCTGTGCTATTTGTTTTTTCCCCTTCTAGATGATTCTTTTGTTCTTGGAGGGTTTTGGGGTGACAGGGTCTTGAAGTATAAGTGAAAGGACTGCTGGGAATATTTTCAGGGAATGTTTATCACTCAAAAGCGACGGCAGAGCTTGGCACATTTCTGTTCCCTCCATATCTTTCCCACCTAACCCACCATGCACAGGATTTCAGACTTTCCTCTACTTTTTGTTTGTAGTCGTTGTCAGATATGACTCATTGGCCTTCTATGTCTGTGTGGCATTGGATCAAAGATGGCATTGTATTCTCCCAACATTTCTTGATACTGTGTTCTTCCGCTTTTGTGTGTATCCACCCTGCCATGAACACCAGTTTTTCTCATTACCGTCGTAATTAAAGGCACAAAACGAGGGCGCTTGAATTCTCTGACGCATCTGTTGACGTGCCTATCGACAGATTTAAGTGCACAAGGTAGGCTACTTACTGGCGCCGGGCAAACAAAGAACGCCACAGCATTCACGTGCGTTCTCAAAAAAGGAGCTAAGGCGGATCTGGGTGTGGATGGAAAGATGCTCTCAGCTTAGATCTGAAAGGGTTTTCCCACAGATATATTTGGTTGGCCAAGCCTTAAAGAGACTTGATCTTGGGGTGAGCGTTCAAAGAACCTTAAGAATAACCAGCGTTTGAAAGAAAAACCCCGAGTAAACGCCAGGATCATGTTCAGATGTAAGAAGTTATTTTAAAAAAATGACTGAAAAACCAAATCATACAATTCTTAATGGAGACCAAAAACCTGAGCTGAGTCATTTCTACAGTGGACAACAATAGAAACTTTCCTCGTACATAATACTTTGGTGGCAGGTTTGGGCTGTCTAGATGAAAACGTGACTCCTATTTTCATTCTGTGTTGGATACAAGCGTCTATTAGTTTCTAACCAAAACTTCCTCTTTGATTATTTCTTATTTTTAGTACTCCTGTGGGAGCAGAGTGCATCATTTCCCAAAATACTCCACAAATAGATACACAGACAGGACGCGGTTTGCATTAAATTTCTTGCCTTGCTCATTGCATTGTTCTGTGGGAAGTCTTTCCACTTGGACTGACACCATTTCCTTCTGTCTGTGTCCCCCTCCCCCCCATTTTATAATTTCATAATCTTCACTGATCATTGTCATAATACCAAAGAAGAGGCTTAAAATAAAGGCCTGAAGAGGAAAAAAACTAAGATGTGCTTTGGTAAGGTGTTGAGCCACCAAATGCCATCTGAAAGTCCTCTGAGCTCCTTGGAAGTGATTCAATGAGACTTCAGATCTTACCTATAGAAATTAACACCATTTTTCCAAAGATACCGCCTCATTTGGTGTTTGGAAGTTGGTTTTGGAGAGCACTGTTCAACACATCAGTCCAGAACACATTGGTGATCAAATGGGTTGAACTCTGGTCGCTGCCTAGGCCTGAACATTTGATTTACTCAACTTTTGGGCGAGTTGTGGATGCCCAGTCTCTACCATTGGTACATTCATGGACACCTTCTTATCCGTTTCTCTTTCATCTCATGCTTTTGTGTCTTTATTAGGAATGTCTGATGTGAAAGCTTTAGATTTCCATTGCCCTGCCTCAGGATATCTGGTATCATGCTTCCCTTTGCACACCATCTTTGTTTTGTATGGGTGTTTTTGGTGGTAATGTTGGGTCTTGGTTTGTGAAATTGTCTGCCATAATGCTTCCCATTTGTTGCACCAGCAGCTATAAAGCACCAATTCTCCGCCCCCCATCCATGATATCATTTTCCATCGCAATGTTTCATTCTTGAATTTACTCCAATCGACCACTTCCATTAGCCAATAATTATTTCATCTCTAGATAAAGTTCAACAAGTACAATAACTTTGATTAAAATTGCAGTGACCCTGGGTTCTTAAGTGATAAGTTGACTAAAACCATGATAAACATATTGCTCCCGACAGCATAAAAGGGCCAACAGACCTTAACCCTAACCCTAGGGATCAAGCATTCAGGTTTCACCAAGTCAAATTATGGATCAAACATTGTGTCTCTTCTTTCAAGTCGGCAGCAGTACGAGTATGAACGCTTTGTTTTCTGTTTCACCGACTCTTCATCCTTCCTGCTCTTCCCTTCCTGCCCTAATATTGCTATCCCTGCGATGCATTCTTGGGCGTTTTGTCTAAAACCTACCACACCTTATCCCACGAAAAATTCCCATGGAAATGACCAATAAAAAGGTCTTTCCCAAAGGTCTGGAGTGGACCTTGACCTTGTTACACCATCTGCACCATTTTCCCGCCTCAAAATCACTTTAGGGAATATGAGACTTTGCTGCCGGATTACTTGAAGTGTAGTTATGGCACATGTCTGGACGGCTACAGAAGATTTGATTGGAGTTGGTGTATCATTGTTATAAAAAAAAAAACACCTGGATTTAGTGTCACACCCTCAAACACTGCTTTGAAGTTGCGCCAAAAGCAACAAGCGCGACTCCCTCCTCTTTGGCTTTTTGTTTTGGGAAATGTAGAAAAAAAACTGTCCAGTAGAATGCAACAGAGGATTGAGTTTGAACCTGTTTGTTGTTGTTGTTGTGTGTTGTGTTTCAGGCTCAACTGCAGCGGTCTTTGGATAGCTCCGTCTCCATGCAGCCCAGGGCCCTGATTGGCCGACGCAGCAGGAAGGAGTTGGCTGCAGCGATGGCGATGGACAGTGTTGGACAGGGTGGCAGCCCAGTGTCAGAACAGGACTCTGGCATTCTGGACGTGGAGGACGAAGAGGAGGAGGAAGAGGAGGAGGATGAAGTGAGAAAAACTACAACCACATACAAAAACACAGTTAATAACGGAAATTTGTGCATTCGTCATATGTCCTGCGACTGGCAGTCGACTGACATTCTCTCAAACGAATCGTCAGAATTCGACAACATGGGGCCACCCCTAAAAAATACCAAGCATACTTGTGCTAAACTATGTGAGATGATGGAGTATGAATGAAGGATTAAAAAGGTGGTTGCCCCTAAGTCAGTGCAACCTTCAAATCATTTTGTAGCTGTTATTTTGTGGAGGAATATTCTGCTACTTTTAAGGGGCTAAATATAGTAATAGATGTTTTTTTGTACTTGTCACACATCTATTGAATTCCTGAAGTCAGTCTCAAGCAAGAAGGAAATGTCAGACATCCCATCAGCCCTCCGTTTGGTTTGAAGTTGATCGTCCTGCTCAAGGCCGATTTCGGTGACTTTTTCCACAGTTGCAGTACTTTTTGTAATTTTTACACTTTTTGTGTTGTTGCTGTTGGATGAGATTTTAGTGACCCTTGAAGAACCATGACCCTTAAAGACCTCCAGTTTTCCCACTCACTGGTTTTGTCCTTGGATTATCTGACTCAGCATACAGATGCACCAGTTATGAGGAACAGGAGGTTATTTAAAAACATCAAAAACATGTTTACTGGCCGTTCCATAAAGGTGAACTCTTGGACTTTTGTCATTATTAAAACTGGACACAAAGAATTCGGGAGCTCTGAACTCTTAAAGTCATCCCTCGCGGGATCCCAAGTCCTGTTTCCAGCCTTGTTGTTCGCTCTCAAGGAAAGCACAAAGTACAATGAGGCTGGAGAGAACAGAGAGCTGAACTTGTCACCCCCCCCGAGCTGCCATTCTGTTTGTAAGGTCCCTGTCGTCCCCCCTCCGCTTATTTACGTCCTGTAAACTCCGCTCAACCCTCTTCACGGGAAGACCTTGGCTCGAACAAAAGGCCTGACCCCTGCGGTCACCGGGGTTACGACCGCGTTGGCGCCGATGGCTGACGGCGATGCCAACCGTCGTCGTCTCCTCACGCCATCCCTGCCCCTGCCACGTCTTCCTCTTTCTTCCTCTTCCCTTCTTTTACAGGCGTCCCTTGTGTCTCTGTATCCCACTTCTCTTTGCTTTGTCTTTTTTTTTTAAGCTACTTTCTTTACCCTTTTCTCTTC
Source organism: Labrus bergylta (assembly GCF_963930695.1). Lineage (NCBI taxonomy): Eukaryota > Metazoa > Chordata > Actinopteri > Labriformes > Labridae > Labrus > Labrus bergylta. Next base: position 2,820,216 of record NC_089216.1, on the reverse strand, counting down.
CGTTTTAATTGATTTGATCTGTCTCCAACAGTCACCTTTCTCTCTCCCCTCTCTTACCTTTCACCTTTACCTACTCCCTTTATCTGCTTTTATATTCTGTTTTTAAAACTGTAAACTGCATCTACCTGCTTGTATCTCTTTCTAAAATCCCCCGTTGTTCCATCCCTATCTGTCTCTTTTCTGTCTCTAATCCTTCTCTCCCTCCACCTGTGTCTTTAAGAGGCACAACTCTTTGTTTTTTTTTTTGTTGTACTTTCAGGAAATGGGTGTTTGTTTGCGGTCACATCAAAGCTGGCATTGTGCTTCGCCTGCACTGATTTTTACAGAAAGAAAACTTTCCAGAGGGCAAGAGGGCACATGGTTTTTTGCTCAGATAGTTTGTCGCTGTGTGTTTAAATGGATAAAATTGCCACTGTTTTACTCTCTCGCGGTCAGAGAGGAGGTGGTGGAACGTGGGATGATCAGACCCCGAGGGACAGATGGAAAGAGAGAGAGAAAGTCAGAGAGAGAAAGTCAGAAGACTTCAGACAAAATAATGATGTGATGCAGAAAACGTCTTCCTTTGCTGCCTCTCGCTTCCAGAGTCACTACAGTTCAGGTTTCAGTGAAGCAAACGTAAAGAAAACTGTGCAAATATTGCACTTGCAATTGCTTTTTATCATTTCAATGTTTTGAGTGCTTTTTCGAGATGAAGTCTCTAAACCCAGTTTTCTCAAGTGTGAATGTTTTCTTGTTTCTTCCCACCTCTATGACTGTGAATGAATGAGCTTTCTTTTTATTGAAAAACAAGACATTAGAGGACATCCTCATGGGCTGAGGGAAACAGTGAGCCCCCCCCCCCCCCCCCCCCTTTTCCAACATTTTATCAATCAAACAACTAACCAATTATTCAAGAAAAGGGTTGTATTTGAAGATGTTGCTGCCAAAATACATACAACATAAACGACATGACGATCGCTCTACATAAGACTTCTTGTTTTGTTCTGTTCACATGTTGTATGTCCATACGGTCTGATTGTGCCGATCGTGTCTCTGCAGGTTCCCGGAGCTCAGGATTTGGTGGATTTCTCTCCAGTGTACCGCTGTCTTCATATCTACACTGTGCTGGTGAGTTCACCTTTATCACTTTCATCTCTTGTTGATGCATTGCCTGAAATCCTCTCCACAACTTGACTTGACGATCCTGAGCTCGAAAGCACAATCCAGTCCTGATGCGAACGACCCCCTCTAATGTGCACACTGTCTCTAACTTCAGTGACAGATTTGTGTGTGGCAGATGATCTTCTGTTATTGTCTGACAGACGATAAATGCTTTGACAGCTGATGTAAATGTATCCGTACTTCAAGTGAATCCACCAGTTAAGTGTTAAATGACTTCCAGCCAGAACAACCCGGAGTTACACCTCTTCACCTGTTGAGTCTCAGTTCAACTCTGTGACAAAAAAAAACGTTTTCTTCCATCGTCCTGAAGGAGAATAACCACAAGGTTGAAGTGCATGTGATGCTGTAAGAAGAGGCCTCTACTCGAGCCTGGCTTCACTCCAACCGGCCTGCTGCTGTGTGTGTGTGTGTGTGTGTGTTGTGTGTGTGTGTGTTGTGTGTGTGTGTGAGAAAGAGAGAGATTGCAAGTGTGTGTGTGTGTGTGTGTGTCTCATCTCAGCTAGAGCGAAAGCGACATGGGTGGAGGTGTTGACTGGGCCATGACGGGGTTAGATGCACATTTTGGGGGGTGTGTGTGCGTGTGTGTGCGTGTGTGTGCGTGTGTGTGCGTGTGTGTGCGTGTGTGTGTGCGTGTGTGTGCCTGCAGGCCTGTAGGGGCCACGACCGGGCCAAGAGGGTCGGCTGTTTCTGTTCACTTTGTGTACGAGTCTGAGGGGGACAGGAAGTGCATGAACTTTGACAGGAAGGAGAAAATGAACGGACGAAAAAGAGCGATGGAGGGAGCGAAAAAGGGAGAGTGAGGTTAGAGAGAGGGTAAAGGCGGGTGACATGATGGATAGAGTTTAAAGGAAAGAGAAGAGTGGAAAGTATAATTTGAATATCCCGATCGGGAGAGGAGGAGAAAATGAAGGAAGATCAAAAAAAAAAAAAAAAAACATCAAAACAAATGATATTGATATGTATCGTGGCGATGGAGGAGGGAGGGTAGAGGTCAGCGGAGGTGCAACAGGAAGGTGAGCGGAGAAAGTGAATCAACCACGGAGCGATAAGGAGGCAAGAGAGAGGGGGAGGAAAGGGAGGTCAGGGTGAGGTTAAAGGGGCAAAAACAGGAAGACAAGGGTGAATACAGAGACATTGGAGAGAGGGAGCGGAGAGGAGGAGGAGAAGAAGGAGAGGGGAAAAACTGTGTTCCATCTTAGGAAGGTGCTGAAAGGTCTGACCTTTTCACCTCGCTTTGTGTTTCGAACAAACACACACATTCTTGTTTACATCACTTAAGAGGACATTACATTGACTTTTATTCACTCCCTGGGGACATACCCTTAAACCAAGCCTTCACCCTTAAAAATGTACACAAACACAGAGCCTTGTTTCCATCATCTCAGAGGACATTGCAAAGAGTGGAGACACTATATGCAAAGATAACTTCAGCAAAGTTGAACCACTTTGTCCACAGGTGTCGCAATTATGACAAAAATTCAGATTTGAAGCTTTGTCTTTTGGATTAACCTCAATTCAAGGAAAAGGGGCGCAAGATCACTTATGCCCCTAACCCTAACCTTAGATTTTGCCCTTAAATTAACTGTTAAATAAATATACATCATATCAATCTCAGAACTGTCCGTCGATGTCATAGCATCTTGGAGCGACATCCAACTTTTCAGGGCTTCCCGTGTAGTCAGTGTTTAGTGATAAAGAACTACAAGCCAAGACTTTCTTTGACGTTTGCTGCCCTTGTTAAAGACCAACTCGTAACTTTAGAGTTGGAGCAAGAGTTTGGAGTTGAGGGACCGCTTCCCGGAGCTTTTTTTTTTGCTGCCGTTTAATGTAGATATCTGTTAATAGATATTATTAAAGTCGCTAAATGTCAGTCAATTGTTGCTCTCAGCACAGACTACGTTCTAAGCTACAGTCAAATCCTTGCTGAAAGCCTAGTGGACGATACTGCTTGTTCTACAAACCAATATAAGAACACTTCCGATTTTGAAATCCTGTCCTGCCCTTTTTTTCTGTGTCCATTCAAAATCTGTGAATAGAGATTTACTTAAAGGCTTTATATGCGATTTTTTTTTATATGCGATCCAGCAGATGTCGCCCTTGAGCACCAGCATGAAACCAAAACAACTTGCGCTGTATTGTTGTGTTAGCATGCTAATGCTAGCGATCTTTATTATGCGCGTATCTTCACACTGCATGTAAATTTACCTGAAATGAGCGTGATCTAGAAACACAGTTAAGCAGTGAGTACAGTATGTTATTCTTCTTTTCTCTAGTCCCTCAATTAAACAACTTTTATACACGAGGGGAGGAGTCAGCCGGCCGTCCTGGCGATGTAAACAAACAGAAGATAGGACTCTGAAAACTCTGAAAACATCACAGACAGTGGGACTCGGGTGTTACACCCATTGTAGACAGTCATGACTCACAGAGTTATTTTCAGAGGAGATACTTGATTTCTATTATTTAAGTGTGAAAATCACATATAAACCTCTAACACAGACTTGGAGTTTGTCTTCCTATGGAAACGGTTCACCAAATGTGAGTGTGTAGTCATATTGATCTTTTGTACGTGTGATTTCAAGTCTGTTTCTTCACTCCTTTATAATTTGCATAATTGAAGCATTGTTCTTTTCCGATTATACACTTGGAGATTTGTTTTTTTTTATTATTTAAAGACACGGATACGCACACATCTGAAACCGTTTTATCCGTTAAAGTGGTGTTGCAGCAGTTTGACTGACAGGTCATTGGGCAACGACGTAGATTTACCATTAGAAAAGAAATCAAGAATGTCCAACACAGAGGCATCGACTGGAAAATCAAGAACACACACACATTCAGACACACGGGTTTTATTGTTAAATGATAATGACTCGACTCACTCAGGCACGCGCATGTAACAGTTTAATTTATTTTTCTAGTAAACCTGGATTTAAATTCCCATTTGCAATCAAGACCTCCACTTTCTCCAAATCTTTCTCCACTGCCATCCATCCCCTTATTTCCCCAGCCTCTGCCTCCATCCCGCTCGTTCTCCTTTCCATGTTTAAAGTCCGTGATTTTCCAGCAGGAGTCCTGAACAATACTCCTTTGTTACGCAAACACACACACACACACACGTAGTGCACTCTATTAAGAAATCTGCGCTGACTGGAGATGAGTGTAAACACAAGCCTGAAGTCCAAGAAACTGAATAGAAGGGAGGAAATGGGAAAGGTAGTAGCCAGACCATCAGACTGATCAGACCGGGGTGATCTAACCAAAATAAAACAGCTGGTATTAGAACTTCACATACTTGAAAAAACAAATATATATACCAGCATTTAAAGGTAAAGAAAACAAGAGTCCAAAACAGAAGAACCATTCATAGCAAAAACATCAATTTTTGTCCATATCATACCACTGAGTGAGAGTGAAGCCTCCGTGTAACTTACTATTTGCACTGACACTAAGACTCACCAGAAACTAATGAAAAGGCTGAATGGGGGGATGAAGTGAACCAAAGAAAGACGGCTCTTACTTTGTAGAAATATCTGTCGGCAGTCTTGGCTGGAGGATGTTTAAAGCTAACCCTTGGCTTCACCTGAATTACCAAGAAGTTGGCCGTTTACTATATATCATCGTCATAATAATGGATTGGTTCGGAGATTGCTCAAAGGATTCAGCAAAAGGTTTTTGTTTTTTTTATCAGAAAGACTTCAGACATTTGGTTACTTAAGTAAAGTGTGTTATGGTGTTTCAACTTTAGAAAGACATACCAGTAAATACAGTTTTGCAGGAAGGAGAAACATGCTTGAAGACATTCTTCTTTAGTTGGCCCATTCATATCCACAATCTGTCATTACTTGATCTCACTTATTAAAAAAAAAAAAATTCAATCTATCGAACTCTTTATAGGTCTTTATCTGCTTCCACTTTTATCCCTCTAATTTTTTCAGGTTTTTCTTGAACTTCTTTTGGCGCCGTGCTTTTCTCCATTTTTTGTTCTTTTAAGGTTTTACAGCTTTTTTGCAACTTGGTCTGTATTTCTTTTCTTTGCACAGTATTTCTCTTTGACTCAACTCTTTTTATGACATTCACAATCACAGCCCTGGATTTCACCTCTTTGCTCTCTCTCTCTCTCTCTCGGGGAAAGCGAGCTCTGTATAATGAAGAGGTCATGGCCATTTGATGCAGCTTGTTTGTTGAATACACATTGTTTCAGCTGAGGGTCAAATGGGGAATTTAGAGAATTAAAGAACAGCTTTGTCAACCCATTACATCAGACTGAATACAGTTATGAAACACTTCAAGATTAAAAACTGACTTGGGTCCAGTGAGATTCATATACTATTCACAGTTTGTGGCTCCTAGATGTTTTATTCAATGGACATTGTTCAATTGAGGGTCAGATTAAAGACACACTGGGGCACTAATATTAACCTGTTGCAGATTAAATTGTGACGCCCAGCCTAGGGGAAACCAGACGTTGCTTAAAAGTCACTCTCTCCTTCCTTACTCCCAATGATGAGCCAAGAAAATAGAAGTACAAAGCTGTAACAATTGCAGCACTGTTGCTGAATCCCACTTTATAAAGGACTAAAGAAAACACAAAGATGTGCTTGTTAAGATCACAGAATGTCTACACATCTTATCAAACAGATTGCAAGGTATTAGTCACCACACAAATGAATAAACAGCATAATGTCAGAGCCCAGAAGTCAGCAGGGTAGATATACTGTATGTGTTCTCTAGATCATCTGGTCAGCTGGTAAAGGTCTTGTTTTGTTATCTGCCCACTCTTGGCGTCTTATCTATGAGCGTTCTTGGTCTGGACTCTTCATAGGCCACAAGTTTCTCACACACACCAGAGAGAGATAAGAGAGAGAGCGAGAACTTCTGTGTAATGTAAGATAAAGATATGAGGAGGTAGAGTTTAGAGAGCTCATTCTTTGTTGTGTGGGTTTAAGTTTTGATGTCTGACCAGTGACGCCAACCAAAACTAGACCGCAAACAGGGCTGTTCATCAAAGACACATTATCTGTCTCTACCACACACACACACATGACCGTTTCCTAAATTTCCCATCATTCAGTGGGTCTGACATTTGGTTTTTGATCTCATTAAATTCACTTTCCACAGAAGTCGATAACAGCTTCAAACAAAAATAATCTTAGGGGGAATAAATACCTTATAAATCATCCTCTGTTTTCTTTTCTTTGTGTGTAAGAAAATTTAAACCTTGATTCCATCAATCCATTCTTACCTGCAGTTTGTGTTTTAGGGTTTGCGTGATGTGTTTGAGAACTACTACAGAAAGCAGAGGAGGAAACAGGCCCGCCTCGTTCTGCAACCCCACTCTAACATGGTACGACCCTGCACTGTCACTTTGTTTTATGTTTGTGTATGTCCACACAAGCCTAACTACACCTTCCCATCCCCCAGCCCCCACATACACTCCCATCCCCACAAATACATCCCTTTAATTTAATTATCAACTAACTGTATCTTTAATGGGAATATTGAAGAAATTGAATGTTTACACACACATTAATATGTTAAAAAAACGTTATTTATTTGTTAAAGTTGTATTATACAAGTGACTTTTTGGACCCATTTATTATCTATCTGTTTGATCTTTGTATTTTCTCCCATTCTTTGGCTTTCGGCTGTATATGTTTTCTTTCTTTTTCATTCATAGCATGAAACTCTGGAGGGATACAGGCGGTACTTCAATCAGATTGTTGGGTAAGTTTGTCCCTGTTTGTTTGTTTTACTAAATAAAGTCTGTTACTATTACCACCCACAGGTATTAGTTTGGCTTCCTAAAACATAAGACAGTATTCTAATCATGAAAAATAAATCAAAAGTCTGAGGCACAGTGAAAATAACTTTACTTTACACTAAGGGCTTCTTCTGTAGCTTATTCAGGTTCACCCAGCACGAGGTGCACATCAGTCCTTTACCAACCCCTCACTCCTTCAACCATGCTTCCATCCATCCATCCATCTATCCATCCATCCATCCATCTATCTATCCATCCATCTATCCATCTATCCATCTATCCATCTATCATCCATCTATCTATCCATCATCCATTCATCCATCTATCTATCTATCTATCCATCCATCTATCCATCTATCCATCTATCATCCATCTATCTATCCATCATCCATTCATCCATCTATCTATCTATCTATCCATCCATCTATCCATCTATCCATCTATCATCCATCTATCTATCCATCATCCATCCATCATCTATCTATCTATCTATCCATCATCTATCTATCCATCCATCCATCCATCCATCCATCCATCCATCCATCCATCTATCTATCATCTATCCATCCATCTATCCATCATCTATCTATCTATCTATCCATCCATCCATCTATTCATCCATCTATCCATCTATCCATCATCCATCATCCATCTATCCATTCATCTATCCATCCATCCATCCATCTATCCATTTATCTAGCTATTCATCCATCCATCCATCCATTCATCCATCCATTCATCCATCCATCTATCCATTCATCCATCCTTCCATGTATCTATCTATCTATTCATCCATCCATCTATCCATCCATCCATCTATCTATCTATCCATTCATCCATCCTTCCATCTATCTATCTATCCATTCATCCATCATCCATCTATCCATCCATCCATCTATCTATCTATCCATCCATCCATCTATCCATTCATCTATCCATCTATCCATCATCCATCATCTATCTATCCATCATCTATCTATCATCTATCCATCTATCCATCATCCATCCATCCATCCATCCATCCATTCATCCATCCATCCATCCATCCATCTATCCATTCATCTATCCATCCATCCATCATCCATCTATCTATCCATCATCCATCTATCCATCATCTATCTATCCATCCATCCATCTATCTATTCATCCATCCATCCATCTATCCATCCATCCATCCATCCATCATCCATCTATCTATCCATCATCCATCTATCCATTCATCTATCTATTCATCCATCCATCTATCCATTCATCTATCCATCCATCCATCCATCTATCCATTTATCTATCTATTCATCCATTCATCCATCCATTCATCTATCTATTCATCCATCTATCCATCCATCCATCCTTCCATCTATCTATCTATCTATTCATCCATCTATCCATCCATCCATCTATCTATCTATCCATTCATCCATCCTTCCATCTATCTATCTATCCATTCATCCATCATCCATCTATCTATCCATCCATCCATCCATCCATCCATCCATCTATCCATCCATCTATCCATCCATCCATCATCTATCCATCTATCCATCCATCCATCTATCCATTCATCTATCCATTCATCTATCCATTCATCTATCCATTCATCCACCTGTCCATCCATCTATCCATCCATCCATCCATCCATCCCTCCTTCCATTGTAAGATGTCTGTGTAACTTGGCAGCAGACCGAGTGAAAGACTTTGAGAAAGAGAAACTTTGAGCGAGAGCAAACATTGGACGTTTAGCGACACCTCATTTCATTTCATCTTGAGTGACTTCTGACTGTTTGACGTCTTTTCATCCCTCCGTCCCTCCGACTGTTTTTCTTTTCCATCTTTGTTTAACTCTCTCTCTCTGTCTCTGGCCACAATCACCCTTCCCCTCTTTTACTTTTCCTCTCATCCATCACTCCATCCAATTCTCTCCATTGCAGACACACACACACAAACGTAATAGCGACGATTGATAGAGTGTGTGTGACCTGGGGTTGGCTTATTGCTGTTATTCCTTCTGTCTGTCTGGGTCGAGCAGACACTTCTATAAACACCGCCAAGGCTGGACACTGACACACACACACACACACACACACACACACACACACTTACACACACTCAGGTCTGTTATTCCCATTTGACATTTGGAACGTGCCATCCTTTCTCTCAGTCATAGCATTTTCTCTGCCATCCAATCATCCATTCTTTCCCTCATTTCCCATCCGTCTACCAGTTCCTCCAATTATTCCTTGATCCGTAAAAGTCTTGAGTCTTTCACTAATTGAATCCTTCATTTTCCTTTTATTCCCCCTAACAACTGGACCAACCTTTTAATTAGAGCTATCCTGTCTGTCTTCATTCAGTCACTCATTAACTCAACCTTTATTTCCTCAGTGTGGATGGATGAGAGTTGTTAAAGTCTTTGGGTTGGTGCCCTGAAAAAAACCCAAAACATTACCAAACATGTTCCTATCAATTTTTTTTGCCTCCAATCCCAATCAGTTTTTTAACATTGGGTAGCTTCCAATATTGAGTCAAAGTCTGGTCCTTCTTCTCTTCCCACATGAGTTATAAATAAAATCAATCTCTTATATTTCCCGTCATCCAAACAGTTGCATATTGTTCTTGATTTTGCAAAAATACCAAACTATAAAATAAGAAAGTATTCTCCCATGACTATTTATTTGGTGCAGTTTTGGCCTAAGTCAGTATTTCCCAACCTTTTTTCCATTGGAGCACCCCGTACTAGTATCTCAGAAAAGCTGAGCCACCACAGACTGGAGCGTAGGAGGATGGAACTGATGGATTTTTGGATAGCACTAACCAATATTTATAAAGACACTGTATTTTGACAGGAAATATATTTTTGTAGGTGACCTCTTAAAGGCACGGTTTGTAAATTCTGCCACCAGGGGGCTCTCAATAACAAAGCAATGAACAAAAGATGACGTCGAGGCTGGTGGTGAATCATGGGAGTGATTCTCACTGCTACTCCCCCCAACCCCCCGTCCCCACCCCCAATGAAAACGACCTCCGAGTTGACCGTAGTCAAGACGACCGGGCGAAACCGACCTGAGGAAGAGAATATGTTTACAGACGAGCTAATGTATCAGAGTATAATTTACATGACATTTTTATCACAGCAACAGTACGGCAGCTCTCAGTAGCAGCTCATGCTTCCTCATTCAGTGTTACCACGGCAACGATAAAGAATTTGGGTTTAAAGAGTCCTAGATGGTGTTTTAAATGTTCTGGTTCTGTACCAAACTTTTTCCCTAATGTGTTTCCAATGTGTCATGAACTAAGCTGTGTGTCTTTGTCGTTTCATCCAGTTTCTTTGTCGTGGAGGATCACGTCCTTCACACCACGCAGGGTTTGGTCAACCGAGCGTACGTGGAGGAGCTCTGGGAGTTGGCGTTGTCCAAAATCATCGCCGCCCTGAGAACGCACTCTGTAAGTGAACACAACCCCATGTACGCACAACACGCACACTTTAGAGACAGACAGAATAATACGAGCTGTCTCACACACTCTGTCTGTCTGTCTCCTCAGTCGTACTGTGACAACCCGGACCTGGTGCTCGATCTGAAGAACCTCATTGTCCTTTTTGCCGACACGCTGCAGGTACGTGTGTCCAGCTCCGTCCCTGAAGCCCTTCATAACATCATGCTGCATGAAATTATTATTTTTCTTGTCTTATTGGTGTTTTATGTTCAGATATCTTTGGCGTATTCCATGTAAGCTGTGAGCTAGTGGACCCCAGAGGCCCATGAAACTCATTCAAAGCATGTTTTGTACTTCAAAAATGGATGCCAGCCAGTCTCTAAAGAAAGACTCTCTTTCTTGATTCGACCCTTTTAGAAAAAGACGTTTTATCATTTTCTCCCTGTGTATGTATGAACTAACCTGGGTATGGGTGAGTGTGATGGAGGAGGAACATTCAGAGATGAGTGAGAGAGAACGAGGGAGGAGATGGATGGTTGGTACCATGCCAAAAAAGTAATTTAGGCAAAGTGATGAGGTGACAGAGAACGGCTGAATTAACTCCTCAGAGGTTTAACTTGTTCTTGTAAAGGTTTGACCACATGAACTTATCAATGGATTGACCACAATTCTGCACATATAACAGAAACTACAGTCTCCAGAACTTTCTAACTTTCTAAACCCTCTTTGGCTGAATCGAATGTGATGTCACATATTCGTTTTCCACTCTGTCTGATTTCATTAACTTTTCAATCTGGAGCCAGTTCCTGTTCCTTTTTTCATGGTTAAATTAATGTTATTACTTTTGATCTACAGGACGTTTCTTATTTTCTTTTTTTTTCTTGAAGCAGGTTTTTTTTTATCCAAACAGGAAGTAATACAAACTGAAGACAGTACAAAATATAAAATAAAAGCATAAAATGTTTTTTTTAAAAGGCTTTATATGTGATTTTTTGATCCAGCAGATGTCGCCCTTGAGCACCAGCATGAAACCAAAACAACTCGCGCTGCATTGTTGTGTTAGCATGCTAATGCTAGCGATCTTTATTATGCTGGTATCTTCACACTTCATGTAAATTGACCTGAAATGAGCGTGATCTAGAAACACAGTTAAGCAGTGAGTACAGTATGTTATTCTTCTTTTCTCTAGTCCCTCAATTAAACAACTTTTATACACGAGGGGAGGAGTCAGCCGGTCGTCTCGGCGATGTAAACAAAGTGAAGATAGGACTCTGAAAACTCTGAAAACATCACAGACAGTGGGACTCGGGTGTTACACCCATTGTAGACAGTCATGACTCACAGAGTTATTTTCAGAGGAGATACTTGATTTCTATTATATTTAAGTGTGAAAAAGCATATAAAGCCTTTAATGAGCAAAATATATTAATTTTAAACATGTGGTTAAAAATGTGATTAATCACGATTAACTATCGACATCTAGCAATGAATCGTAATGTGACAGCCTTATGTAAAACACAATGTACTACACATGTAAAGGCTTTCAACAGATGGCAACAGACTCATTTATCCAACTGTCCAATCATTTCAAGTTGAAGACATTTGTTCAGCTGAAAACGTCCCGTCTTATAAGTTAAAGAAAAACTTAAGGATTTGTTGCAGTCCTAGCAGGAGCAGGTTGCTTGGTCTTTTTTTAAAGATGCAGCTAAACATTGACTGGTTTTCTCCCCTTTGGTTTCGGCGTCCTGCAGGGTTACGGCTTCCCGGTGTCCCAGCTGTTCGACATGCTGCTGGAGATGAGGGACCAGTACGGAGAAATCCTGCTCAAGAGGTGGAACCTCACCTTCAGGTACTGACCAACCTCGACATCGACCCAACTCTCACCTCTCGGCAGGAACATGAAGCCATTGTAAAAGTGGTCCGTGTGCGTGTTAGGCCGCGTGTTACCGAGTATGTGCTGCTCTGACCTTCCACTTTTTTTTTTTAGTCAGAAGGTCAGGAGGGCAGATCCAGTTTGTGGGAAACTTCCTCGCCCTGGTTTTGAAGTTTTTTACAACCAGCCAGAGAGAGGAAGTGCGTTAAAACAAGTTTTCCGGGACATTCTTTGCCCTTAAGAATGGGCACTACCCTTACAAGACTGTGTGTGTGTGTGTGTGTGTGTGTGTGTGTGTTATAGTCTGTGTGTGTTTGGGCTTTTTACATGCCATTGTTTCACCATCGCCTCTGTCCAATGACACCAGAGGGACTTGCAGCGAGGGCAGACAAACAAACACACGCTCCCTCTCTCTCTCTCTCTCTTTTACACACACACACATACACACACACACACACACACACACACACACACACACACACACACACAAATGCACACACACTCTGGGGAAGCCACAGGAATGTTGTGTTGTATTGTTGGAGAGGGAGCGCTCTCCGGTTCACGGACTCTCCACGGAACGCTGGAACGTCCGAAACCTTTGGAGCGGCAACGAGAAACGGGGTGGTGGTGAAAGAAGGGGGGGAGGGGGATGGGAGGGTGGTAAGAAAACCTCAAGCAATAGAATGACCCCCAGTGGGATGATTGTTTATATATGTTTGTGTGTTTGAGAAAGAGAGGGTACAAGGCTGAAGGAATCTGAGTCATTTCTGTCCACTTTAAAAAAAACAAAAAAACTTACCTGTGATTCTTCGACCTCCCATAGGCAGGTGCTGGACCAGGACAACTTCAGTCCAATCCCCGTCTCCACGGAGCAGGAGTACAGACACTACACTTCCCAGTTCCCCCTGCAAGACCCTGAACTGGAAAAGGTAAAGAGCGATCAGGACACTTCAGATTCACAAAGAATGGTTTATAAATGCTGGAAAAACTTGTTTAAAAGTACTGTATGTGGTAGTGTTGTAGTCCAGACCAAGACATAACCGAGACCAGCAAGACTTGGACATTTAGGGATCCACACCGAGTCAAGACAAAGACGATAAATACCACTGAAAAGTCATCATGTGTGCAGCGGTCACTTAGGGAAGGTTGCAGCCGTAACCCGGGGATAAAAAAAAATCAAATTATGAATGAATTGAAGTTATTCGTTCTTTTAGAAAGGGGCCATTTTCCTTCTAAGCAAAAATAACAACGTGGAAAGAATAGCCAATCAGTAGTGGTCTTGTCCGGTCTTGATTTCATATCAGGAGTCTGCCCAGTCCTGAGGCCGAGACAAGACCGAGTAGAAATGCTTTCTATTCCAAGACCTTAAAGAAGTGGTCTTGAGACCGAGACTGATTTTGAGTTCTACTACACTAGTGGTAGAACAGTTGTTTAGAGATCGTCGTATTGGTTGTCCAAGAGAAGTAAACTGTGTAACCATCCGTCTTCATTAATGCCCTCTCTTTGCTCTGTTTGCTCCAGCTTCCCTTCCCCAAGAAGCTCCCTTTCTCCGAGTTTGTGCCGAAAGCCTACTGCCTGCTCAAAGAGTTCATCTACGCCTGCCTGAAATACTCTGAAGACCTGCATCTCAGGTGATTTTCTCTTTGTTTACTGCTACGTCCACGTCCGTCAATTTCCCCCCCCCCCCCGGATTGAATAACGTCCAATTTCGGCACTCCTAAACTCACCTGCTGCTCTGTCATTGGCTGAGAGGGAACACACCAGCTCCCCCGCCCAGAAACGTCCCGAGTCAACCAGAACAAAGCAGAACAGTAAAATCCAATCAGAGGACAGAGTCTCTGCAGACACAGTCACCACCACACATGTAGGGAGGCCCTGAAGGGACGATGGAGCAGCTTCACTTTAGGAGAAGTCTGTCTTTTATTTTTTCAGGAAAAAGCTACGGCCTCTTTCTTCAACTGGGGGTTTTGCTTCACCAACCTGTCGCCCAATTCCAATTTCTCCATCACTTTTATACCATTTAGAACATCTCTTTCCCACTTTTTCTTCCTCACACACATAAACAAACACACACACACACACATACTCACAATCATCGGGGATAAGCGGACTTCTTTCCATCCTAACCAGGAAGCTCTGTCTGATTAGAGTTGGCGCTACATGTGGACACAAATACACAAATACACACTCACCAAAGCTCAGCGATCGGGTCCAGCTTCTGTTCCATGATCTGTCCAAATCAAACAGTAACCATCTGAGTGTGTGTATATGTGTGTGTATATGTGTGTGTGTGTGTGTGTGTGTGTGGGTTAAAGATGATGGATGAGTAAACTAAAACAATGCAGCCACTTTTCTACGGATGAGAGGAGCAATCAGAAATCATCTTCTCCCGTCTCAGGAAGATTCAGCAGGCTGGGATGTGGCCAGATACACACACACACACACACACACACACACACACACACACACACACACACACACACACACACACACACACACTGATCAACACACGAGAAGACGTGGGCTCATAAAGTTGTATATAAACCAACAGGAAACGAGAGCTGCTGCACTTGTGGACTGAGAAAAAAAAACGCTGAATAGAACAGGTTGTACTGTTCACACACTTTTGCCTGATGTTTCCCTGCATGTGTTTTTTATTTCTGTTTACATGTTTCTTTTGTATTTTAGTATTAGTGTGTTGACTGCCGGTGGGGGGGTCGGGAGCCAATCAGAAAAGGTGCCATTGATCCGTGACAGGCGGAAATAACAAAGAGACACGAGAAGGTGAAGGAGAGAAAGAGAAATAATTTGTACAATAACAAAAAAAATGGATGACAGGATATTTAATATTCAGACACGGTCGGATGTAAGCGCTGCTTTAACAGCTAGGCGAAGACACAGACTCTAAAAATGTTCAAACTTAAGATCAATCTTTGGCTCTTTAGAAAAGATAGTTGAGTTGTTTTCTTTCTTTACCGTGTCAAATTATCTGATTGACTGATAGCATTGATCCAAATCATCATAAAACCCACAAAATGGGCAAATAGGTAGATTTTATTGTCTATTAGCTGTGAAGACTTGTAAAAATATACAAGGCCAAGTTTATGATGCTAGCTTTCTTTTTATTCAAGTTGTCATAGTAAGTTCACATGAGCACCTGTTGAAGGAAATCGTTGTAAAATCAAGTCTCTTGTTAAGATAGTCCCACTAATACACTCTCCTTCGGTCTCATTCTTTAAAGGATCTCTTTGAAATCAACCGTCTGAGTCTGAACGAACAAAATGTTCAGACAGATGTTTTTTTTAGTGTGTGTAACACTTCCTCTTTGGTCTCCTTCTGACCAGACAGCACTAATCGCTCTTCTCAATCAGAGTAATGACTCTCATTATTTGACCTGGCCTGATTTCTTTACGGTCCTGCACACACCCTGCTATCTGGTTACCGCGGCGGCCGGCCTTCCTGTCCCGCTTCAAACACACACACAGATGCACCGGGTCCGGAAGCAGACCTGATGATGAAGCGGGGATTGTGGTCATTGATCCCTCTGACCTCTGACCGTAACCTCTGTTTGTAATTGTGATTTGGGCGGAAAGAGAGTATGCTTGTGTATTTGCTTCAACTTCAACTTTATGTGATCCTCGTAAGCTCCTCGTATGCAGTTTTGACTTTGTACAAATAGTTGTCTGTTAGTCATTTTGTGTTTTTAGCAATGCTAGCAGCTTGGCTCGGGGAGGGAAATGTCTGCCTGGTGGTCCATTGATCGGCCACGTTGGTCCCAACCAAATTATCTCAAGTAATCTTTTGATTCCTTTGAAATTTGGTAAGAAAATCCATTTTTCCAAGAAAGCTAACCTTGATTACCTTGGGGATACCAAGACTTTACCTTTAGGGCAACTGTGGGGTTCACATTTGGTAATTCTTTTTTTTCTAAGGTTTATTTTTGGGCTTTTTTATGCCTTTTATTTAGACAGGACAGTAGATAGAGGCAGAAATCAAGGAAAGCAAGAGTGGGGAAGGAGTCACAAGTCTGATTTGAACCTTGGCCACCTGCTTGGAGGACTGTAGCTCCACATTTGGTTACTTTATTTTAAATGTCTGGATAACTTTTGGTGGGAATGCCATTTAAAATAAAAACATGACCATTAACCTTTTGGGTAATCAAGGCAAACAAGATTCATCCACCCGTGCTTCCAAAGAAGTTTTGTCTTGCTCCATCTATGTTTTTGAAGTTGGCTTTTGCGTCCAGAGTTCCCCTCCTTTATTCCTTAGATTGATTATTTGCCTAAGTGCAACAATACCTGATTAACACAATAATTTTTAGGCAATGTTTCTGGAAGGTTTTTCAACATATTGCATACTTTTAGTTTGACAGGACTGTCTCAGTTTTTCAAACATTCTCGGGTTAAAAAGTACACTCTTGTCTTGGAAGGATCTTAAGCAAAGCTACATTGTATGTCTCAGTGTTTAAGAGTATTATGAAGGCACTAGATATGCTTAGAATTATTGAAGCAGTTATGCTCAGGAAGCTTGGATGGACTAAGTCGTCCCCAACAAAACCTTCATCAGGTCATACTTTGAATGGTCTAAACTTTGGCAGCCTGAGATGCCAGTTACTTGGTTAGCATGGCTCAAGACGCAGAGATGTTACTTTAGATTTTAAGACCTGAAACATGTTAGTTTGACCTTGGCTGCTTCAACGAATAGTGCTCAGCAGAAGCAGGAGATGAAGTGATGTTGGCATGAACGCTTGAAGGAAAGCCTTGAAATCAACCTGTCCTCCAGATGTAGAAGCAACTGGATTCATAGCCTGAAGTTGGCTGGTTTGATATCTGTACAAGGGAAAAACATGGGAAAAATCTGCCTCTGGATCTGCCATAAAGATGCCCTTGAGCCACACTCTACTTGACCCCAAAGTTGGGTTCAGGGTTAGAGGATTGTGGGTGTGAATGTGTTGAACTGCGAATATGAAACAAGGTGTTGGTGAGAAAAGGCATACAGGCTCCGTCAGCCTGTTCGAGGAAGGGACTGGAAAGAAACAGAGACAAGTATGGATGAAAGAGACAACTCCTCTTGGCCACGATTTCTACGCGATCAAAAAGAATCGGGCAATTCAAAATCAAATGGTATAGCGTGCCGTTCAATCAGAAACACCAGAAGAGATCCAGCCACTGTGGACCACGTGCCAAGTGCTTTAAGGCATGTCTAATGAAGGCTTAGTCCAAAGTTCCTGCATGTACCACAGCTCTGTTTTAAGCAACTCACAGAAATATGACCATACAAGCATGAGCACATCCTTTTGTTTGACAAAGGTATCGATTGAGCCGAAGCCTCATCTTGTACTTGAGGTATCGTAGTGCATTTTCCAAAGACTGTCATCATGGATCTTGCTGGGAGTCACCCTGACAGCTTTGTCACTTTTAGCCTATTGTGTACTGTAATGACATCCGTACCTTGTTGAATAAGCTGTTAGCTATGATTATGTAACACTGCACCAAGTTTGAGTCATTCAAATAGAACTAGCACAGTTCGCTTTCAGCAAATGCTAATTAGATAGATTGATGGATGGTTGGATGGACTGATGGATGGATTGTTGGTTAGATGGATGGATGGGTGGATCAATAGTTGGATGGATGGATTGATGCTTGGATGGATGGATGGATGGATGTATAAATGGATGGATGGTTAGATGGATGGATTGATGGTAAAATGGATTGATTGTAAGATGGATGGATGGATGAATGTATAGATGGATGGTTAGATGGATGGTTAGATGGATGGATTGATGATAAAATGGATTGATTGTAAGATGGATGGTTGGATGGATGGATGGATGTATAGATGTATAGATGGATTGTTGGTTAGATGGATGGATGGATAGATGGATGGATTGTTGGTTAGATGGATGGATGGATAGATGGATGGATTGTTGGTTAGATGGATGGATGGATAGATACATAAAGCATCCAGTAGCAGCTTACAAGCCACTCATGACATTTTACATTTGTTACATCTAACAACACCCGCTGTCCCCCCTCCAGTACGCATTTTGTAGTTTTGAGCTTTGCTTACACAAAGACCCATTTAGAAAAGACCTCGACCCGGTTCCAGTTCATATCAAGTTCTACGTACACAACCCTATCATTTAGTGCTACTGCACTGAACCCACTCTCTGTCTCTCTCTTTCATCATGTTTCAGACACGTCCGTTTATTTCAGTCAGCGGGCGGTTTGAGAGTCGAACCGCAGTGATATTTAGTGTCAGAAGTGCTGTTTCCCTGACAAATGATGTAGAAAGTCGTGCTAAGGAGCCATTTGAGGGTGAAAGAAAAATATGAGAGGAACTCTATTTGCATGCCATTGTTCAAAAAAATATCTGACAGAGCAATGGGCGCACACAAACAAAGCAATAACCCACTTACATCAACTACACAGAACAGAGTGTACTTGGCGGATTCATTGATGACAACACTTGATTTGTGTTGCATCGCTGCTTCACTCTTGCATCAGGACGTAGTGTGTTTGCTCCAAACAGTTTTCTCTGTTCAGTATGTTCTTTTTTTCTTTGCTGTCACTGTTGCTCTTTGTGGGTATTCTTTTGGAAATGGCTCCGCATGAATCCATCCATTACTCACCGAAGCTGTAAACACGGCTGCACTTTAAGGCACTTGGCCTCCTTCTGACAGCGTCGACCGCCGCGCATTTATTGTGACTGATGGCGGCGAAAATATCATGAAATCCTATCTGAATTCTGCGGCGTGTCTATATTTGTATAAGTGTGCGTGTGCCCACTGAGTTCACAAGCATACATCGACTTGTTGCCGCTCTCAAAACACACGCACATCACTTTTTTTTTGTCCACTCTGCAATTCTGCCGCTCCAGGAATTTCATCCCTCTTTGCTCTCAAATTGTCGGAACGTTTTTAGGATTCCTCTGCACTTTTTTTTTTTTTTGGAAACAGTTTGAAATTCCAGCTCTCGCTCTCCTTTAAGCGACACAGTGTGTGTGTGTGTGTTTGTGTATGTGTGTTTGTGTATGTGCGCTTAGGTTGAATTCCAGTCACAGATAATTTGCTGATTTGGTTGGAATGTGTTTGTTACCCACAGCGTGTTGGAATCAAACACAGCAGAACACAGATTCTTCTTCATCGTCCCGCAGAGAGAGAGAAAGTGAGATCGCTTTTGTTTCTGCTGATTATTATCTCTGCTCTGTTTGACCTCTCCTGACTCTCTAGTCTGTGTCTAGTTTGTGTGTCTCTTTTGAAAAAAACTTAACCAGGCTGTGTGCTGTGTCATGGTTTTTATACCTGTCCCATTCCAAACACTTGACCTTAGATATTTCTGGAAGAAAAATGTCAAACGTTGATCGTCAAAAGTCGAGACACCCTGTGACCCACTGTGAAATGGTTTGGGCCATAATTAAACAATAAATGCACAAATTCCTTCAAAAAGTGGTCTTAAGACCAAGACAGATCTTGAGTACTACAACACTATTGTATGGTTATGCAATCTTTCAAATATATTCAAAAGACAAATTTGCAACCCACCTTTGCTACATATAAAGTATTTATCTGTGAGAAACGCTGATCGATGTAGAATGCATCTTGCCTGCTTTGTGTCTGTGATTCTACGTCTCTCTGTCCACATTGATCCATCTCCTGTTTGCAGATTCTATTTCACTCATATTAGACGTTAAACACACTCTCATAGAGGCCTTCAACTTCATGATTTGTTATTAAATGCGAACACAATGCATACCGCCATGACATCAGACTCCTAACATGTGCAGAAAGTCTGTTGGCTTTCCCCCCCCCAAACATGGCCCACATTTCAAACACAATAATACGTCAGACGATCTGCAAGTGGGTCTGATTAGCGCCGTCGAAAACATTTTGTTTTTACTGTAAATTTGAGCTCATTTCAGACCGAACAGCCGGCTGGCTCTCTGTGCGTAAAGTTGGCTGAGTTGAGGTGGGTAATTTTATGACTTATTAAAAGTCTGCTGAGGCTCGAGGATGGATCCATGTTTATAATTTTAAGTCTTTTATCAGGACGGATTAGAAAAAGAAAAACTGTGTTCCATTTGATTTAAAGATTATATGGGTTTTTTTTGTGATCAAATATTTATTGGTTATTTTTCAGTCAGGGACAGCAGCAATAAAAGTACAAAATTTTGACAAAGCAGAACAAGGCACACATTGTGATACTGCAGTACCCCTCCACCCATCCCCCGCCCCTCCCCCGCAGTGTACGCCAGATAAAGATAAAGAGAAGGCAAGGACCAAAGTACCTAAAAAGAGAGACAGATAAAATGATAACGATAATAATCAGAACATAATAAATAAAAAAAAACATTGAAAGGCTAGATTTCCCAACCCCATTACAACCCCCCACCTCCCCATCCCCCGGCTGTAATGGAAATAGTGGAATTCCCCCCTAAAGGATTTTAAGTATTATCGGGAAAATTAAAGCTGTGTCAGACTCTTAATGAGCCCGACAGCTCAGGCGTGCTCATGCGCTCATTTGAATTGGCTGACATTTCCAGTTTTTCCCCAAACGGAGAGATTCGCAGACGGGACAAATTAACTTAAACTGTTTGTTCTGGCCTTCAGACGCAGACGCTGTGTGTCTGCGAGAAGTGGAAGTAATCACTTTAGCACCACCTGCTTATTCTATGCCATATACTCTCAGTTTATTCATGTGATGTGTCCGTTTGTGTGTCCTCAGCTCCACCGAGGTCGACGACATGATCCGCAAGTCCACCAATCTGTTGTTGACCAGAACTCTCAGCAACTGTCTCCAGTACGCCATCAAGAAGAAGAACGTCGGGCTTGCTGAGGTGCTATATGCGTGCGTGCGTGTGTGTGTGTAGATAAAACAACCTGCTGTTATAATCTTTCCGAGGGATCGAGTTAGTGAGTGTAACTCCATTGTTCAGTTTCTGTGTTTCTCAACATTTCCAGCTCAAGTTTCTCCAGACAGAAAAAAAAAAAAAACTTTTCCTCTTCTCAATCTGTTGTTTTGTTGTCGCATCCGTGCAGAACTGTCATAACCATGTGTGTGATTATTTAATTTCCACTTCCTGTGCTGTTTGTTTTCACAACCCAAACACCATTAAGACCAAACAAGCGAACAGGAAGCAACCAAAAAAAAAAAGAAAGTCTTGTGTGTTGTGGAAATATAAACATGCCGACTTTCTTTTTCAAACAATCGCTGTAAGAAATCTGAATCTTAGCGCAGGTTCCAAAATGTGGATACGTTTCCAAATATGGTCTGTCAACTTAAATATCTGTGAGTAGAGAGACTAAAGTGAAAATAGCTCAAAATAAATCAAACTAAATGAACGTCCCTTTTCATTATTGTGTCCTCTGTTTGGATCCCAGCTGGTGCAGGTGATCATTAACACCACCCACCTGGAGCAGAGCTGCCACTTCCTGGAGGAGTTCATATCAAACATCACAAACGTCCCGCCTGACACGGCGAACGCCACCAAGCTGTACGGCACCTCCACCTTCAAGGTGCACCCAGGAACCTTTAACTACCCTGTTTTACTCTTTCTTTTTTATTTCTCTGCTTTTGTCCTTTTATGTAACGTTGACAAATTAAAGTAAATTCAAAGAATATGGCAGCTCTAAATCAGCGGTTATTAGTGAGTACATGCTCACGCTTGGTCTTCTTGCAGGACGCTCGTCATGCAGCCGAGGCGGAGATCTACACTAGCCTGAACGCAAAGATCGATCAGTTCCTGCAGCTGGCTGATTATGACTGGATGGCCCCCGTGCCGGGAGGCGGGACTCAGGACGCCAGCGACTACCTGATCGACCTGATCGCTTTCCTGAGGAGCACCTTCAGTGTCTTTACCAACCTGCCCGTAAGTACACACTCATATAAACGCAAAGGTGCACTCGATAATTTTCAAAATTGAAGGTGACACAAATATCGATACGTTATACTTGAAATGTTGATAAATGTAAAAAAAATCCACATTTACAGGTATTTAAATCTGCACGTTCACATGTTTTCGTTACTTTGCAGCAGTATGTGTGTTTTTATACATACCTGGTCTATATGTGTGTGTGTGTGTGTCTGTCCGTGTGTTATATAAGCCCCCTCCCCCGTCTCTGTGCATGTTAGCCTGAGACATCACAGGGCTGGACAATCTGCTTTAGTCGGTTCGAGTTTGGGCTTGTTACGGGTTAGATCGTTAACATGGGGCCCGTTAAGCTCATTAAAGGGTGAGCCGGTCAGGTCGGCAGCACCCGATTATACAGCGGCTCAGGCTATTGACTCCACAGCCCGACTCTCTAACCACATTATTCTCCTGCACGCCGGACTGTACCGAGTCTGTTTCACAGTGTAGACATTAAGAAATACATTTTTTTTCCACGTGACGCTGTCAGGGGAAAAAAACACACATCTGTCTGGCTGAGCATTAGCATTAGCATGTTCAGTATTCTAAGTCGTCAGTTGTTTAAAGTGAAGTAATTAGGGTGCGTTAGCTCACTTTACTAATACTCAGGATTATACAACTTTGATATAGGAGCCTTTATAAACTCAATCGTTCATCTTTCTCATCATTTCATTCATTTAAACATTTATATTCTGATAATTTCCCTTATGAAAAAGCCAGTTAGCTTGTAAAAGAATACATTATTTTATATTTTAAAGATAACGTCTGTATTTGTTTGTTTCTTGGTGAGAAAAAAATTTAGTTTTTTTTTTGCTTTACAATATGAAGCAGAAGAATTAGTCTGATGTCACTCTCACATATGAAGTCTTTTGGACTTGGAGTTTTGGAGTTGTAATTTTAGCATTTTTCATTTGGTTTGATTTGCTTTCAAACTTCACTTTGTCAAGCACACAAAAAGTCTGTCAAATGTTTGTGGACTGGCACCATTAGATGGGGCTGTAGCTCCGGTCAGTGGCTGCTGCCATCCAGCTTCATGCTGCACCATGATCCAAAAGTAGACATCAGGACAGTGGAAGAATAGCGTGGCTCAGTTTGTCAGTATTTTGATCTATATCTGCTGTGTCAGGTTAAACTGGCATATCGACCACACTTAGCTCAGGCATGTGGACGTTAACAAGTAAGGAGGACTGAAGGCAAAGCCACGCTCGGCAAAGCTATTTGGCATTGTTTACAGATGGCCAAATTCAACCCACAATGCACTGCTTTTTGGGTTCGCTTCCCTTCTTTGGTCCAGAATGCGTTCTCACCTACGGCGCACCGTACTCTGGAAGCCAACCAAGACCCCTGTTTTTAAACGGACCAGAGTCCTGTCCCCTGTAAAAAACACCCATGATCCCTGTTCCCATTACTTCATAAAATGGGATTACACACACACACACACACACACACACACACACACACACACACACACACTAGTTAGCTGTAAGATTATTTGGCCCCCAGATTTGTCCAAAGCGGGTCACAAGGGCAGAAGGCCACACACACAAGGTGGTCGAGCTAAGTGTTTTCCAGCACTTCTAAGCAGCTTTTCTTTCACCCTCACGAGCCCCGGACATGACCCCGTCACACACACTTTAACACACTCCCACACACGCACACACACACACACACACACACACACAGGCAGAGCGGGGCCTCCTAAGTAGATCAGATGTTATGGATCTAAAAAGCTGGGTGGTATGACCCTCTAAAGAAAGAGGTGATCATGTTAAAGAGTAGAATAACACACAACAGCGAATGAGATACTTTTGATGGGAGTCAATAGAAGCAAGAATACAAGATTACTGATTCTGTTAGCACTGCTGCTACCACTCCTAGTCCTGCTGCAAGTCCTATTGCTAGGTCCACTGCTAGTCCCACTGCTAGTCCCACTGCGAGTCCCATTGCTAGTCCTATTGCTAGGTCCACTGCTAGTCCCACTGCTCGTCCCACTGCTCGTCCCACTGCTCGTCCCACTGCTAGTCCCACTGCTAGTCCTACTGCAAGTCCTATTGCTAGGTCCACTGCTAGTCCCACTGCTAGTCCCACTGCGAGTCCCACTGCTAGTCCCACTGCTAGTCCTACTGCTAGTCCTACTGCCTACTGCTAGTCCCACTGCTAGTCCTACTGCTAGTTCTTCTGCTAGTGCCGCTGCTAGTCCTACTGCTAGTCTTACTGCTAGTTCTTCTGCTAGTGCTGCTGCTAGTCCTACTGCTAGTCCTACTTCTAGTCCTGCTGCTAGTCCCACTGCAAGTCCTACTTCTAGTCCTGCTGCTAGTCCCACTGCAAGTCCTACTTCTAGTCCTACTACTAGTCCCACTGCAAGTCCTACTGCTAGTCCTATTTCCAATCATTCTGCTAGTCCTGCTGCTAGTTCTACTGCTAGTCCTTCTTCTAGTCCTACTGTTAGTCCTACTGCTAGTCCTTCTTCTAGTCCTACTGTTAGTCCTACTGCTAGTCCTTGTGCTAGTCCTACTGCTAGTCCTATTTCCGGTTCTTCTGCTAGTCCTACTGCTAGTCCTGCTGCTAGTTCTATTGCTAGTCCTGCTGCTAGTCCTATTGCTAGTTCTTCTGATAGTCCTACTTCTAGTCCTACTGTTAGTCCTACTGCTAGTCCTTCTTCTAGTCCTACTGCTAGTCCTTGTGCTAGTCCTACTGCTAGTCCTATTTCCAGTCCTTCTGCTAGTCCTACTGCTAGTCCTGCTGCTAGTCCTATTGCTAGTTCTTCTGCTAGTCCTTCTTCTAGTCCTACTGTTAGTCCTACTGCTAGTTCTTCTGCTAGTCCTATTTCCAGTCCTTCTTCTAGTCCTACTGCTAGTCCTGCTGCTAGTCCTATTGCTAGTCCTATTTCCAGTCCTTCTGCTAGTCCTATTGCTAGTCCTGCTGCTAGTCCTATTGCTAGTCCTGCTGCTAGTCCTATTGCTAGTTCTTCTGCTAGTCCTACTGCTATTCCTTGTGCTTGAACTACTGCTTGGTAGGTATAGAGACAATATGTGCGGTACTTTGGGATGACTGCATTTATCCCCTGAGACATTAACAGCTTAAGGTTAGAGTTAAATGAACACAATATGTTTCAGTACAACTCCAGTAAAAGAGAATAGATCAAATCTGGGGATGCCTGAGGAAACACAAAGGCAGGGCGAGTTCAGAAAAGATTCAAGCTCCAAAACAGTCATTGGACAGGCGTCAAGAATCCAAGAATAAGTGATTGTTTTGTATTTTTACGACTGTAAAAATCCGGGATGTTATGCAAGTAACAGTAAGCGCTCTGAAATCCTACATACACACACACGCTCGGTTAAATGAAGGCTCACCGTGACACAGCAGCATTCTTGCACCAGCCCGGCCTACTGTCTGTCTTTGTGTGTGTGTGTGTGTGTGTGTGTCTGTCTGTGTGTGTGTGTGTGTGTGTTTGTGCTTATGTGGTTGTTTTAACAGCTCTCAATGTTACTAGTTGGAAGCAGACGTGCACTAAGAAAGCTCAGCTGGCTCAAGTTTCTTCAAAAACTTTGGACACACACGCTCATCGTCCTAGAGAGGAAAGTGTTACTTTATCCCAGGGCTAATAATACCACTTAGAGTTTAGTGTTAGCTAAATACTCATAATCAAATTGAGCTCACATTTTAAAGATGGATCAGGGAAGGCTTGAGAAGGCCTCAGGAGTGAAAATAATCACCTCAATTTTGGACCTCGCTCTGGCCATGGTTCGCCAATTTTATGCCCCATAAGCTCCTTGATCGGTTTTCTGCCGTGCTTGAGGAGGTTTGGCGGCAGCTTCCCCCCCTTCTGTGAGTCCAGGACTGACTCGGTTCTCCATGGAGCTTCAGCACATTGCTACAAACCGCCAGATAAAGCCAGATCAGCCTCATCCAAAAGAGCCTACGTGCAGTAAATACTCTACACAGAGGTGGAAAAAAAATCCACGGGGCCATTAAAACTCCTTCACTCACCTTCAACTTTTTAATGTCTTCCATTAATAACACAGACGTTTTTGTCTCGCCATTCGCTAAATTTCACGGTTTATGTTTTTCACCATAGGGAACGCCAATAGAACATGCCACCTTACCGGTGAGTATTTGGGTTGTTGTTGCAACAGAGTGCTGTTTACCAATCCCCGACTGACCCTGTTAACCCAACAATTTTGAGCCCTAATACCCTACCCAAGACTTTACCAACCAGCATGCGAGATTGAAAAAAGAGTGATGCACGTTTGCCTGAATCTGTGTTCATGTGCCCGAACCTTTATCCCAACCAGGGAGGGAATTAGTAACCAGACATCTCCGACTGTGTACCAGTTTTGTTTTTGGGTAAAGACCATAAACCTTTTTCTTGGAGCCCCTCTACTTGTATCTGAAAAAGCAGAGCCCCTCCCCCATTCAGTAAGTGAGTACTTCCTCAGAGAGCGCCAACCTTACTTCACCCAATTGTCCAAATATGGTCACTTCCAGCTTTGTCAAAATGGTGACTGCCAAAACGCCAAATTCCAAGCTAAATTGGCTTTTGAACCCCCCCAATGGATGATGGGATGGTGGTTACTTTCACTTGAAATATACAGTCCATCCATGATTTCAGCAAATGGACCAAAAAAAACAGTTGATTTATCGAGCGGCCCGGGTTCAAGGCCGATCTGTGGCTCCTTTCCCGCATGTAATTCCTCGCTCTCTCCCCCTAATTTCCTGCTCCAGTCCAATGTTCTGCCTAATTTAGATGTAAAAGTCCATATTTAAAAAAATAGTGTCCACTGCAACACCTGTTGGTTTGACCTGATAACTGCTGTCATATCTGGCAAACCAAGGGGGGGGCCAAAACGGCCGTGTGCGGGGGTCGCCTTAAAACCGCCTTAAAACCGCCTTACCTTCTCTGGTCCAAAAAAATCCAGAGCATTCAGGACCAGAATCTAAAGTTAGAAGGAGGACATACTGGCTGCTGCATTGTTGTCAGAGAAGCCAGCACTTCAACATAGCATGTTTCCTTAATGATCAGATAGTAAGATACCTTTATCGTTTCATTCTTTAGATATCTTACAGATTGCTCCTTTAAAATCCAACAATGAAGGATGAAAAAATAACATAAAAATGTATTTACCACTTGTTACTCCAGACAAAAAAAAAGAATTTCCAGCCCTGGTATCTGTCTGACCGAATGTGGTTTTTAGTCCTTGAAAAAGGCATAGTGTGTTGGCTCCGTGTGTGTGTGTCAAGGTTATATTCTAAGAGAAACACTCACAAAAAAATGCCTCTGAAACTCGAAGACCAGACTTCATTTTTGCGGTGTTTCTTGAGTGACATGAACAAATACCTGCCATAAAGCAGCAATCTGTGATCGTTCCACAAGACTTAACCTGAACCCCGCTCCTTTTACGGTGATTTGGTGGTTGATTATGTGAATTTAAACGTCTCAAACGCTGAAGCAGAATCCCCATTTTTAGAAGCTTTCCAGCAGAATAAACACCTCAAAACCCTTCAGATTCACTCTTCAAACACTCCCACTCATATATTTCTTTTTTTATCACAGATGCAGCAGTAAGCTCCGTCATGTCGCACATCAGTATCATATTTTTTTTTGCCGTGATCCCACCTCTTGACTTTTGGCTGCCCTAACCGGCCGTTCCTTTTGACGGACAGGTTTCTGGATGCACGTGGAGCATTTTATACACCGTGGCGAATCCTTTCCAGGAGTCTCGAATCAGTGCGTTTGTGGCGTTTTGCGAGGCAGTGACTTACTGTGCTGCTGTGTTTTCTAACTCAAGGCTGCTTCTGGCATCACGAGACACACGCTGAAGTCACATGGGACTGCTTCATAACAAAACGGAGTCCAAAATGGGAGTCTGCTAGAGATGCACACAAATCTGTTTTGTTTTTTTCACACTGAACGATTTCACATACGATGTTCTGGTTGTTCGAATAAATTTAGTCGACAGTCTCTTGAGTTGTTTTATTTGACTTTCTTGATTAATCTCAAGCACAAATGTGATCTAAGAAGCCCCAAAATGTGGAAACATACCCCCACAAGAAATGCTAAAACCAATCATCCGTTGTGTTTATTCGACGTGTATTGAGTACCTGAGGCTGCCTCGGTCAGATCACCACAGCAACAAAATAAGTTGTCATCGTCGATGGTGAAAGCTTGTACGGCTAACCGGATGGGACCGCCGGAGGATCGTGTGATTGACCACACACAGATGGATGAATTTACCCTGGAATACAGTGTGTTTCTTAAATGAGACCACATCCCTTTTTTTTTGACCACAAACACACATTTTCCTCTTGTTGTTTTAAGTGAGCCGGATTTGATTGATAACAGGATTGTCAGGATCGCTTGGAAGCTCCAGTGAATGTCTTCTGAAGAGTTGGATTTTAAAGTTTCACTATTCATTCATAATGTCGTACTTCGAAAGTCCTCAGAGCTTTTGAGAGCCCCCTTTCTTATGGTCTAGGCTTTAACTGACAACTTCAGATTTTTAAATATTGAGCCACATTGAAAAGAAAAAGTCCTGCACACTACTAGAGCCCGACCGATTTATCGCCCAGCCGATAATATCGGCCGATATTATCATATCCAGTGACCATCGGTGTCGGCTCATTTTATCTCAGATATAACTGCATCAGAGGGATCAACGCTTAACCCTCATGCGTCATTATGGACATTTTTTTTTCCATTTGGTCAAAAGTCTCCTCTTCATCTGGTCATCATTTTGTCTGTGTTAGTGCATATGGCACCATTTTTTGTAAGAAAGTCTCTCTCTTGACACATTTTGGAACGCACATTTTAATTTTAATAGATCAATAGAACACAACATGTTTACTACCCTCTTAAGTCCCTCAGGACAAAAAATGTCCACTTAAAAAAAACTGCTATTAAAAATAGAACAGATTCATATTTGTTTCTACTTTTTTCTGCATAAATCTCTTAAACAACTCCAGCTCTGCTCAAAACTATCAAATATTGAATAATTATCAGGAATGTAACCCTTTAAATGCCAGAATCATGCAATCAAACTGGCATTTAAAGGGTTAAATTCCTAAAAATGATTGAATGTTTGGTAGTTTTGAGCAGGGCTGGAGTTGTTTAAGAGATGTATGCAGAAAAAAGTAGAAACAAATATCAATCTGTTCTATTTTATAGCAGTTTTTTTGGCATGGAAATTTGTATCCTTAGTGACTTAATAGGGTCGTAAATGAAACTGATGCCTGAGGGTTAAAATGTGTTCATTTATCTCCGTTTGAAGAGAGATCTAAAGAAAAATATCGGCCGATATATCGGTAATTCTGGTGCTGACTGGCGTTTAGTCGACCTGTTGTCAATGTCAACAAAGCCATTCATTTTAATCTTTTAAGACCATTTTGAAGAAAAAACAACAAAGTCTGTGAAGTGTGGAGAAGAGGATTTGAGCTAATGAGGTGAAAAAAGGCTGAAATAGGGTTGAAGGGTCGTACAGACTCATACATGTGGTTTCAAACATTTTGATGTATGAGCTTATTTCACCGTCATTCTCAAAGGTTCACATTCCTTTCAGTGCTCCTCCTTTCCTGTCCTCTCTCTTTTCTTGATTATTCAGTCTCCTCGTCCCTCCGTCTGACCCCGCAGGTCTCGTCTCCATCCTCCCTTCTTCCCTCGCCTTCCACCTCGCCCGCTCTCTCTCCTCTTCTGTCTGTTTGTTCAGCCGTCAGCAGCTGAGGAGCTTTTAAAGAGCGCTTTGATAAACGTCTCTTATTAACGGCAGGGATGGCGTTCCTACCCTGTCCTTTCCTCATCTTCATTACCTTTCCTTTCCTCATCTTCTTTACCTTTCCTTTCCTTTCCTTACCTTCTTTCCTTTCTTTCCTTTTCTACCTGTCCTGTCCTTTCCTTTCCTTTCATTTCCTTTCCTTTCCTCAACTTCATGTCATTTTCTCATCTTCATTCCTTTTCCTTTCCTCACCTTTATTGCCTTTCCTCACCTTTATTCCCTTACTCACCTTTATTACCTTTCCTTTCCTCATCTTCTTTACCTTT
>NC_089216.1:2726345-2787345 GCF_963930695.1 Labrus bergylta | reverse complement strand
AAGGAGATCGTTTAGGAGTGAAGGGGGAAAGAAGGAGGAGCAGGAAAGATGGAGCGACTGATTTTAGAAAACAGGATAAGACAACGAGTGAGATGAAAGAATGAAAAGGGACGAGTGTGAACACCGTAAAACTTCAAATAGAAGCTCATCCAAACTGGAATTACACAAAAAAATAAATAATAATCTTTAAGAAAATGAGATAAGATAAATTTAGAGGCTGCTTTAATAAACAACAGGAGGTAAAAAGATGGAGAATCAGGGCTCCATTCTGTCTAAGTGTATCTGACTGAGGAGCGCTGTCAGCGTCCCATTCCCCAATTTTCTCCAACCTCGTTTTTTTTTTTAAGATTTATTTTTGGGCTTTTTGTGCCTTTATTTGAGAGAGGACAGTGGATAGAAATCAGAGAGAGAGAGACCTCTCTCAAATAAAGGCACAAAAGCCCAAAATAAATCTTAAAAAAAAACGAGAGTTGGAGGACAATTCGGCCAGGCCAACATGGGACGCCCCCCCAACCTCACTTTTTAAGATAAAAATTCACACAAACGTCGAAAGATCAAAATGAAGGAGTGCGTCATTTCTGTAAAGTTTAAATAACGTCTTATCTCATAAGACGAGAGAGGGGGAGAGAGAGAGAGGGGGGGAGGGGGGGGGGGGGGGGGGGGGAGTGAGAGAAGAGAGAGAGAGAGAGAGAGAGAGAGAGAGAGAGAAGAGATGATGGTGAGCAGGTAGCTCGAGGTGGTTTGGTGGAACGGGATCAAAGGTTAGCTTAACCGCCTGCTGTGTGTGTGTGTGTGTGTGTGTGTGTGTGTGTGTGTGTGTGTGTGTGTGTGTGTGTGTGTGTGTGTGTGTGTGTGTGTGTGTGTGTGTGTGTGGTGTGTGTGTGTGTGTGTGTGTGTGTGTGTGTGTGTGTGTGTGTGTGTGTGTGTGTGTGTGTGTGTGTGTGTGTGTGTGTGTGTGTGTTGAGGTGAAAGAGATTAGCCACAGGGCCCGCTCTCGCTCCTCTTTTCTCTCGTTTCCCCTCGCTTTGGAATACCAGCCGGCTTGTTTACGGGGGCCAACTGACGCCAAGACCCCGGCTCACACTCCGTACGACCCCGACACAAACACACACACATTTTTTTTACACACAAACACACTTACAAACAGGCGTGACCCGGGGTTCAAAACCCAACAGTCCTCAACTGTTCCCAAACATGGGGGCGAAAAAAAAAAAAAAAACGCTGTACAAACAACAAATAAACACACACACACACACTCACACACACTCACACTGTTGACAAGCGGACATATCACACACACACACACACACACACACACACTCACACTGTTGACAAGCGGACATATCACACACACACACACAAACACACACACATTCAGCACCACCTACATCTAAAACACAACAAAAACCTTCGCGTTGACACACACTAAAGTGCTCACACACACACCGTTTTTTTTTCCTGCTCAACAAGACCCAGCGACATGACTCTAACACCCTCCTCCCCCCTTCTCCCCCCTCCCCCCTCCTCCTCCCCCCCCGGCTGTCATTTGTCTGCCAATCTATCCCGATGCATAGCGAATCCAACCAGGTCTTTTATTATTCTGTTTTTTCACCCCTCTTCTTCTCGCCTCCTCCTCCTCCCTCCTCCACCTCCTCCTCCTCCTCCTCTCTTCCCTCTCTCCGGGGGAGGACCGAGGGGGGGGGGAGGGGGGGTAGGAGGTTGGGAGGGTAGGAGGCGGGTTTGTATTTTCCCACAGGTTTTGCCAGAGCCGGCCCGGTCGCAGGCTTCCAGGGTGACACGTTGCTTCTGGCCTTCAGTGACTTGAGACAAGTAGGTCTTTGTCTCCCTCGTGGTCCTCTCTCCTTCGTTTTCTCTCTCTCTCTCTCGCTCCACTATCTCCCTCCTCACCCTCCTCCTCCCCCTTCGTCCTTTTCATCCATCCTCGCATCCTCCCTCCCCCCCACGTCGTCCACCTCCTCCTTCTCCTCTAATGCCTCTTTCCTCGTCTTCTTCGTTTTCTGATTTTGTTCTGTTTCTTCAAATCAATCTTTTAAATTCTCCAACAACACGCCGCCTCCATCAGTCTGACGACGTTTCACCCGTCAGTCAAGACTTAAAAAGTTCAAACTCTCACACCGAATCACTTCCATTTTTTTATTTCTTCTTTTCAACCTCGCCATCTGTTGTTTGTCTTTTCTGTCTAAACTCTGCAGATTTTATCTCCAGGTAGACAAGAACGTTGACCAAAAAATAAGAAACCAAACAGATTTCAAAGTTCCTATATTGACTTTATCTAAAGGTAAAATGTGCAACTTTTTGATCCAGTAGATGTTGGCTCCAGCATTAAAGATGTTGGCTCCCCCCTCCACTCGCGTTCTC
Organism: Labrus bergylta; assembly: GCF_963930695.1. Classification (NCBI taxonomy): domain Eukaryota; kingdom Metazoa; phylum Chordata; class Actinopteri; order Labriformes; family Labridae; genus Labrus; species Labrus bergylta. The sequence goes on along the minus strand of NC_089216.1, from coordinate 2,784,966 downwards.
ATGAAGGAGTTATTCAGTTCATAATTAAGCACAAGCAGCGGACAAAATTGTCCTTTGCTCGAGCTGCAATTGCCTGGTTCCTACATTGTTGAGTTAGCGTGCTAATGTTAGCGCTCTTTAGTTAGCTCGTAGCTTCATGTTGCATGTAAACTGACACAGAATGAGCGTGATCTAAAAACTCTTACTAACATCCAAATAATCAGTGAGTATGTTCTTCTTCTTCTCTCTAGTTCTTGACTAAAACAGCTTTTATACACAAGGGGAGGAGCCGGCCGTCCCGTCCATGTAAACACGGCTCTGACAACAACACAGTTCTGGTTGTGTTTACAATTCGACTCGTTTGGGCCATTTCCCAATCCCAATGAAGCAAGCTTTATTAGTATGAAGGAAAACAGGCTGCGCAGAGAGTACAGAAAGATGCCGCAGGGCTCTGTATTAGGACCACTTTTATTTAGTATTTATTCACTGGTGCACCTTTTATATAAGGGGCAATTCTCAGTCTGCTTCCACTCTATATCTGTGTTTGCATCATGCAGAAAAGTACCGTCCATGTAAACACGGCTCTGACAACAACACAGCCAGAGGGACTCGAGCTTCTCCCTCATTGTAGACAGTCATGACTCAGAGACACAGGCACATTTACACAGGAGAGACTGGATTTATGTAAAATGTCGCACATTCTTCCTTTAAAGGTGCTTATACCAAAATAATTCAAATAAGGGAGTCATCTCTAAACTCTATGAGCGACTCGGGGTCCTCCGACCTGATGTTGAGCACCAGTTGGAAGTGCAGGAAGCGGGCCCGGCTGTGTGCTGAGGCGTCTTGTTTCGGGGTCCTGGGAAAACCGGAGCAGAACCAGTCGGAGGAGGGACAGAACTGGACAGCTCCGCTGTGTGCAGGATGTTGGGCGGAGTGTGTGTGTGTGTGTGCGTTAGTTTAGTTCAACTTAACAGAAAAAGTGTTTAGTCACCAAAGAGCCTATTAAGTGTGTGTGAGCGAATCTATGTTTGCAGAGTTTGGTGTGTGTGTGTGTCCTCCATCAATGTTGAATGTGTGAAACTCGCCAGTGTGTGTGTGTGCGTGCGTGTCCATCGTTGTGACAACAGGGCGAAGAGTCAAAGCGAAAGTTTGTGTGGCTTTCTGGCTGATGGTCGTCGTTGCTGTGAAAGTCGGTCGTGTCTATGAACACGCTTGCTCGTTTGAGTGTGTGAAAATGTGTGTGTGTGTTTGTGTGAAACTGAGCGTTGTGTGTGTGTGTGTGTGTGTGTCATTGCTGTGATTGTGTGAAACAGGGCGGAGAGCGAAGCAAAGTTTGTGTGTCGTCTTGCCCGTCTTTGATGTGTGTGTGTGTTTGTCGTAGTTGTTGTGGAGTGTGTGAAAGTAGCTCAGAAAGTGTGTGTGTGTGTGTGTGTGTGTGTGTGTGTGTGTGTGTGTGACAGCGGATGACGGATGGGCCGGCAGGACGGAGCAGGGGACGATGAATGAGGTGACAGACAGAGACGGATAGCCCTTTATCCGTCCGTCACAATCCCTCTTTCTCTCCTCCTCTCTTCTCTTTCTGCGCCTGTCGGGATGATGCAGTGCCTCTTGTTCTCCCGCTCGGAGGAGGAGAAGGAAAAGGGGGGAAGATGGGGAGAAGGAGAAAAGAAAAAAATTGCATTCATCCGGCATCGATGTTTACTTCAAAAAACCCCTTTCCTCGCCCTCCCCAATCCCTGCTTCATCATCTCCTCCTCCCCCTCGTCTTCTTCACCGATCAGAAGACGTTGACTCCTTCGCTCCTTTTTGACTCTTTCAGCTCCTTTTTTTTTTTTTTTTCCGTCTCTGTCGGCCTCTCATCCATTGTTTTTTGTGTCACCATTCTTATCGTATCAAAAGAAATTCCTCCCGCCCCTAAACGCGCTTTCATGATGTGATTTCTGTGCGTACACATCTGCCCCGAGCGCATCTTTTTGTGTGCGTGAGAATCGGCATTCTTTCAGGTAAATTTTTCATTTTTCATGTCATACGCGCTTTTTTGGATCGTACGCGTCTTTGTGGAGTGTGTGTGTGTTCATGAGTGTGTGTGTGTGTGAGATTGATCTGGCGGGTGAATGGCCGATAAATCACGCTGACGGGGCCGTTTGTTGTGTGCCCTGGTCCCGGTGTTCTGGAAAGTTCTGGGGTCCTGGGACAGGGCCGAGACAGGAGTTCCCCGAGGACACACACATTCAGAGACGCACACACACTTTGAGATACTTGGATGGACACACACAGCGCACACAGAGCGAGATGAAAACATGATTTGTCTCTGAGAAGTTTGTGAAGCGCAGCATGTAACAAAATCATATTTGTGTGTAACGAGTTCACATTCATGTTTTTGTTGTTTCCACCCTCGATGAGCGTTTTTGAACGGGAGGAACTTTTTCATGGTCGTTCTAACTGTTGGAGAATCCTAACCCTTTAAGGTCTGGGAACCAGTGTGGTTCATGGCAAGTAGCTTCTGCTTTAAAGAAGGTTCTCTCCTACGACAAGAGGAACCTTAAGAGACCCGCAATACCTTCATTGGTTGAAAAATGACCTGAAATGATCTAAAAGCGAATATCTGAATATAAATCAAGCATGTGTCGATGCAGGACGATATCTTGGCATCAGAAGTGTTCTGCTTGTGTTTACAGTCCGACTCGTGTGGGCCATTTCCAAATGAAAACAGGCTGCGCGGAGAGTACAGAGAGATCCCGCAGGGCTCTGTATTAGGACCACTTTCATTTACTATTTATTCACTGTTACGCTTTTATATAAGGGGCTAGTCTCAGTCTGCTTCCACTCTATATCTGTGTTTGCATCGTGCAGAAAAGTACCGGACAGTATTCTTTGGGTTCTCAGGACCTCTATTCTGTATTCTGCACCTTCAGCCTGGAATCTGTTCTGCTTTTTCCCGCTCTTTTCCACAAGAGTAACTAACAACAAAAACTCAACAAATGTAATTATTTATTTATTACAGTTTCAATCCGTCTAGAAAAAAAGACTTACTCGCTGTTCGAAGCGTATCTGAGCTGTCAGCATCTTTCTGCTGTTCTCTGTGATTGCTAAATAAGTTAGTGGGTGAGGGAGGCCGATTGTGTTAGTGTGTGTGTGTCAATTGGTGTGTTGGTGTGTGTGGGTTTGTGTGTGCAATCCCTTGGCTGCCCTTTTCCACAGATCCTATCAATCGTCCCTATATTTAGAACATTCAGAAGTCTGTGGTTACTTCGAACCTTTGGCTGGCCTTAGTGTTGTGTGTGTGTGTCTGTGTGTGTGTGTCTGTGTGTGTGTGTCTGTGTGTGTGTCTGTGTGTGTGTGTGTGGTGTGTTGAGGAGTGGCGTCCCCCCCCCTCTAGAAAACGCTTGCAACAGTAGAGTTCATCTCATCCCCTTCTCTACTCGTTCGTACGCCAGTCATGCATTCTTCCACCTTGTGTGTGTGTGTGTGTGTGTGTGTGTGTGTGTGTGTGTGTGTGTGTGTGTGTGTGTGTGTGTGTGTGTGTGTGTGTGTGTGTGTGTCATCACGTCGTCTCTGAACTTCAACTCTTTTCTTTCTTTCTTTCTTTTCTGACATCTTTCACTTTTCTTCTTCTCTCCCAAATGTTTACATCTTTCTTCTTCTCCTCTTTCTAAATCTCCTTTCCTGTCTCCTCCTTCCTCTCTTCCTTCCTTTCGTCTTCTTTCCTCTTCTCCCCTTCCCATTTCAACTCCTCTACTCTCCTTTTCTCACCTCTCTCATTTCTCTTCCCCTCTTTTTCAAAATCTCCCTACCCTCCCCTTTCCTGTCCTCTCCTAGCTTTTCTCCCTTCATTGTCTCCTTTCCTCAAATCTCCCCCCCCACCCTGTTTCCTGTTTCTTCTCTACTTTTCATGTTTTCTCTTCTCAATCATTTCTTCCCCTCCCCTCGCCATCTGTCCTCTCCTCTCATTACCTCTCCTTAATCCCATCCTCCTCTTATCGTTTCCCTCCTTTCCTCGACTCCTCAACTCCTCAACTTACTTCTCTCCTCCCTTCCCTTCCCCCTCCTCTCCTAAATGTTCTCTTTTCCTCTCCTCTCCTCTCCTCTCCTCTTTTCCTCTCTATTCCTCTCCTCTCCTCTCCTCTCCTCTGCTCTCCTCTCCTCTCCTCTCCTCTGCTCTCCTCTCCTCTCCTCTTTTCCTCTCTATTCGTCTCCTCTCCTCTTTTCCTCTCCTCTCCTCTCCTCTCCTCCTCTGTATTCGTCTCCTCTTTTCCTCTCCTCTCCTCTTTTCCTCTCTATTCTTCTCCTCTCCTCTCCTATTTTCCTCTCTATTCGTCTCCTCTCCTCTTTCCCTCTCCTCTCCTCTTTTCCTCTGTATTCGTCTTCTCTTTTCCTCTCCTCTCCTCTCCTCTTTTCCTCTGTATTCGTCTCCTCTTTTCCTCTCTATTCATCTCCTCTCCTCTTTTCTCTCCTCTCCTCTCCTCTTTTCCTCTCCTCTCCTCCTCTCCTCTCCTCTTTTCCTCTCTATTCATCTCCTCTCCTCTCCTCTCCTCTTTCCTCTGTATTCCTCTCCTCTCCCCTTTTCCTCTCCTCCTCTCCTCTCCTCTCCTCTTTTCCTCTCTATTCATCTCCTCTCCTCTTTTCCTCTCCTCTCCTTTTCCTCCCTATTCGTCTCCTCTCCTCTCCTCTTTTCCTCTCTATTTCGTCTCCTTTCCTCTCCTCTTTTCCTCTCCTCCTCTCCTCTCCTCTCCTCTCCTCTCCCCTTTCCTCTCTTTTCCTCTCCTCTCCTTTCCTCTCTTTTCCTCTCCTCTCCTTTCCTCTCCTCTCTTCCCCTTTCTCCCTTCCTCCTCTCCTCAGATTTCTCCTGTTCTCAATCTCACATTCTTCTCCTCTTCTCTCTCCTCTTCTCTCTCCTCTCCTCTTTTCCTCTCCTCTCCTCTTTTCCTCTCCTCTTATCTCTCCTCTCCTCTTCTACACCTGCCTCCATCTTTGGTTTCTTTTTTCGTCTATCTTTCCTTCTTCCATTTCTTTCTTGTTTTTCTCATTTTATTTCCTCGTTTTCTACATTCGTCACCTTTCCCCTGCTTTCTGTCATATCGTCCGTATTGCTCTGTAACGTTTTCACGAGTGCTATCTGGCGTTCACTCTCAACGCCATCTGTCGTTTTTATCTTCCAACCGCACACATCTCTGTCCTAGAATGACTTAATTTCACTGCTCAGTTTTCCTTCACACCCACACACACACATTATGTTATGAGTGTGTCTGAAATGGTGTGTGTCCCAACCATTACCTCACGAGGCTTCCCTCTCGTACGCCAAGAGCAACGTGTGTGTGTGTGTGTGTGTGTGTGTGTGTGTGTGATGAGGAGAGGCCCAGTAGGAGAGGAAACCTTCTTCTCAACTCCTCGTAACCTGGACTAACGAGGCGAGGGAGAGAGAGAGAGAGAGGGAGGATGATTGGAAAAAGAGAGAGAGGGAGTCAGAGGTGTTGCAATTTCATGATTTTGTTTTTGCATATTCTGCACAAAGAAGTTTGTCTGTCGAAAGGAGACGCTGATAACTTATAAGCACCGTATCTCAGTGACACGTTGCTTAGAGAGAGAGAGGGGTTAGATCTTTAAGGATCGGAAATCGTCTAGTAATGTCTGATTTGTGTTCACAGTTTGTGACAAAGCCGATGGTTAGTGGAGTCAGAGGGATAGTGACATGATGCAGCTTCATATCATCGACTTATTAAAGAGACAGTTTGTGGATTCTGCCACCAGGGGGCTCTCAATCAAAAACAATAACTGAAGTCGAGGCTAGCGGGGAATCATGGGAGTTCTCTCCGCTTCTGAAAACTGTGTAAAAGTGCTGCAACGTTCACATTGAGCTGCTGTGTGATCTCCATCCATCAGCGCAGCAGGAAACCTTCACTTGACTCTGTCACAGCGCTCTCGTTGCTTCATTGTTTCTGACTCTGAGTGCACATGCTCGTTAACGCGCCTCGCTTCCTTTCAGCTGCCCCGACTCACAATGAGAGAAATGATATACGCACCTCCGGGAAATGATTCCCCCGATAAAGCATTTAGTCTCCCTGCTCGTTTGGGGGTCTTGTTCTTTTTCTTTAAAAAGGGTTCTGTTTCTGTTTGTCAGAAAACCGGGAAAAGAAAACAATGACAAAGCCTGTGTTTAATTTATCGATTGACAGCACTCCTTCAAACACTAAAAAAGTTATCAACTTGAGATTTTTAAATGTCGGGCTGATCAGAATCAGAATCAGAATCAGAATCAGAATCTGGGTTTATTGCCAAGTACATTTACACATAAAGGAATTTGACTTGGTGTATTGGTGCTAAACAATTAACAAGGAAATAAAGCAGAACTAGCAACAACTTTAATAATACAGAATAAGAAGATATTACAATATATAAAATAGAATTTAAAAATGTAAAATATAAGAAAATAGAAATAAAAAACACAAAAGGTGCGATGTAGGAGCTGTGCAGTGGACTATGAGAAAAAAAAAAGAGAATAAGTTTCATGTGTTCAGAGGACGATGCGAGGTGATGCAAGGGAGGAGAAAGTGAAAGATAAGGAGACGAGGGGGTGAGGACGAGGACAGGAAGAGATAGACGAGGTCGCGGAGATGGAGCGAGACAGAAAATCTGCTACTGTCGCATTCCTGAGGGCTGTGGTCACACTGGGACAGCTGCAGCGTGTGTGTGTGTCTGTGTGTGTGTGTGTGCGTGCGTGTGTGTGCGTGTGTGTGCGTGCGTGCGTGCGTGCGTGCGTGCGTGTGCGTGCGTGTGTGTGCGTGCGTGTGTGTGCGTGCGTGTGTCTGTGTGTGTGTGTGTGTGTCTGTGTGCGTGCGTGCGTGCGTGCGTGCGTGCGTGTGTGTGCGTGCGTGTGTGTGCGTGCGTGTGTGTGTGTCTGTGTGCGTGCGTGCGTGCGTGCGTGCGTGCGTGCGTGCGTGCGTGCGTGCGTGCGTGACAGGTCAGGGAAGGGACCGCTGCTGACGACACCAGGATGAACTTGTACGTTTTGGTCAGGGTTGGAACGGCGACCAGCGCACATGCAACCCGCCCACGTCAGCAAACAGGTCGACATTGACCTTTCAAGATAAATGTAAGGGGGGGGGGGGGAGGGGGGGATAAGACGTGCATAAACAGAAGAGGCTGAAAATGAGAGAAAAAGTCTTTACCAAAGGCTGGATGGAGTCAAAAGGAGGATGGCGAGGGGGAGAAAAAAACACGACTTTGAATGTGTGAAAATGCGGCCGGAGCGGAGCAGAAAGCGAGGGATGCTGGGTGAAAGAGTGCAGTCAGGTGAAAGTGATAGGGCGGCTGAAATGGACACACGGGGTGGTCTCTCTCTCTCTCTCTCCTCGGGAGGCTGACACTTCCCCTTCATCCGTTTGACCCGCTCACAGAAGGGGGGATGAATAGAGGAGTGCAGAAAGGGGTGAAAGAGCGAGGATGAGCGGAGAAGAAAGAGGGGCGAAGGGGAAGGATGAGCAGCAGACGGACATCTAAATGCTCGCCCCCGCCGATCTATTGGCAGGGGGCGAGACAGACGGACGGACGGACGCAGTCAGACACGGGGTGTACAAAAACACAGCAACACATTCGCTTTCTCATGGACACTCGAGAGAGAAACGCTTCGGAAACCTCTGAAGTGTTTTTTGTGTCCATCGCGCATGAGCTAACTCGTAGAAAAGTTGGTGCACGGGGCGACTCGGCGTCCGAGCGCTCTGAGAAATGCATCATTCTTCTTCTGTGATCCCGCTGCGCTCAAAATAACAACAAAATAGTCGCTGGACAAAACGTCCGTATCTGTGGATTTATGAGTTCAAACTGTTATTAGTGTGTGTGTGTGTGTGTGTGTGTGTGTGTGTGTGTGTGTGTGTGTGTGTGTGTTTCTCAGCCCCTGTCTCAACTTCCTGTCCTGTCTGTGGCCCGGGCCTTATCGGCATGACAACAGGTCAGGCGGTGGTCACAGCAACAGGAGTTATCCAGCGACCTGATTGGACGGGAAGGTGAGCGGTAGTTCACCTCTTCCGATTGGTGGTCAAGTTGTGGTCACACACACACACACACACACATTAATAAAGATCTCTGAGTCATTTAAACGCAGATACGGGTACACACACACACACACACACACACACACACACACACACACACACACACACACACACACACACACACACACACACACACACACACTGTGGCCGTGTGGTGACCGGGTCAGGTCATTGTTCTGTGTTATCAGTGGTGACCTCTCCATCAGGCTCCCCGATAGGACCTGCATCTACACCCCTTCCTGTCTGTGTGTGTGTGTGTGTGTGTGTGTGTGTGTGTGGTGTGTGTGTGTGGGTGTGTGTGTGTGTTTGGTGTGTGTGTGTGTGACTCTGCGGTCACTTCATGGTCAAACCAAAAACTCGAGACTCTTAAACGGCTCTCCCCTTTCACTCGTTTCCTGTTTTGGGGTTGTTGAGGAGACACACACGGGATGTGTTTAATTTGCAGCTTCAGTTTGAGGATCAAATTCTTTCTGCAAAATTAGATTTAAAAGAATCAGTTTGTGGCCACAGACGTTTTTTGAAATGTACTAAATTTGTGGCTTTATACATTTTCAGGTGTAAAGATCGTCCCTCAATGCACTGCATTATTGTCAGTTCAGTCTTTTATGGGTCACCTGAGTTAAGATGGCGAGCTTACTTTGCAGCGGCCCCGAGTTCAAATAGGAGGCTGTGGTCCTCCAGACGGGCAGCCCGGGTTCAAATCCGAGCTGTGGCTCCTTTCCCGCATGTCATTCCCAACTCTCTCTCTCTCCCAGATTTCTGCCTCCATCTCTAAAATAAATGCATAAAAAGCCCAAAAATAAACCTTTTAAAAAAACGAATATTCCAACATTGGTTAAGCTTACCTTGCAGAACTTGGTTAGTTCAAAAGTTTTCCCATTGTTCACCAATTTGTTCACATACAAACTGGAAAGATTTAAGATTACATTAAGTCATTTTAAAAGTTGACAAATCCATACACATAAAAAAACACAAAATACCGGTAATGTTCATTTTCAAAGTGGAACTCCTAAACAAGTCCTGTTCCTTTTGTTTGCACATCAACCTCTCTTTGCTTGTTACGTCCTGAAACAGGATTGTCTTCTTCCTTCACTTCAAAACATGTTTTAATACACATATAGAAATATAGAAAAGATCTAATCAGGAGCCTCTATCACAGTTTTAAGATTTAATAACGTGAGCTGTGAAAAGTGGACGAACCCAAAATGAACCCTCGGCCGAGAGTTCACCTCTAAGTGTCCAAATTGACCTTTTCTTAAAAAAGTGCTCGGATCTAAATTGAGCTCACGGCGGAGCTAAAAGCTGCTGTTTCTCCAGCCCCTGTTTGTTTTGGAGTCCTCCGTCTTTATTTGCTTTATCAGCGCTCCGAGCAGCTCCCAGCCAGGCCCCCTCTGACTTCAGCCTCGCTCTCGTTTATCGTCTCTCCTCGTATCTCACTCGCTCCTTCTTTCCTCCTCTGTAACGTCTAGTTACCCTCCGCCTGACCTCCTGCGCTTTTCTCCTGCAGTCCCGTAATATTTCCACGATCATTCTTTTCTGAGTTTTCCCTCTCTTCCCTGTCATTTACCTCCCCTCTCTCTCTCTGTCTCTGAAAGTCTATGTCTCTCACTCACCCTCTCTCCATCTGCGTAGTGTCTTAATTGACAGCAGAGACCCCTGGGTGAACCACCCGGCACTCTTCTCTCGGTTTTGTTGGGTTTTTTTTTCTTCCCGCACTCATTCCATTTTAGCCCTGTCACTTTTTCTTTTTTTTTAAGGGTCACACAACTTTCTCTGTCACTGCTAGGGGAGCGGGGGAGGGAGGTGAGATTGGGAGTAGGGCAGATAAAGGAGAAAGTAAGGGACAAGCAGAGGAAGGAGAACATTAGTTACTTTATATAAGTGAGGTGGATTAGAGTTCAGAGGGAAACGCCTGTGACATGAAGATGCAAGAAGGTAATTGAGGAGCCGTTTAAGTCACTCCTGTCAAACGACGCTGGGTCGTTTTTTATCCTGTTTCTTAGGATTGTCCAAACTTAGATTCAAGAGTAGTATAAAAATGACACTTGATATCCATAGGAAATAAAAAACAAGTCCATAACAGCTAAAAAATCAGGTTGTTTTCTTGCTTTGTCTTAACCAGCTCACAGAGTCACTAAAGACACATCACAGCATTTCAAATACTGGTAACAGTAAAGACTGAATCATAAGCCGGGTTCCACCCTGATGACCCACGAGAAGTGCAAGTGGGTTCTGTTTCAGGGCAGTTATTGGATCCTCAAGCTGTGATAAATTGTAAAGACGGGGCGGGGACATCATTGTCTCAGTGGATTTCGAAGGGCAATCTTGGAACCCATTGGCTGATGTTTGGAGATGTTGTAGACTGTAGGGTCTTCCAGTGTAACCAGCAGATAGAGATGAAGGACTTCAGGTCCAGATGTGTCACTGTCCACTTTCATTGGTAGAAGTCCATTTATCAACCTGAGAAGCAAGAAATCTTCTTCTTCTGCTCGTCCCTTACGTTCTCCTTTCTCTTCCCAGTCTTACTCCCAATGGGGCAGCTGTGGCCCAGTGGTCGTCCATATATTAGGGTTGAGACTAGGGCTGGGAATCTTTGGGGGTCTCACGATTCGATTTCGATTCTTGGGGTCATGATTCGATTCAGAATCGATTTTCGATTCTAAACGATTCTGGATTCATTGATTCAAAGTCTATTTTTGAATGAGTAGATACTTCAGGATCTACTCCAGTCATCTGTGAGACTGGCTGAATTTCTTGTTGCGCTTTTTAGCACTTGGAGTGAAAGAGCTAGCCTTAGCACGTAGCACTTGGAGTGACTGATTAGCCAAAAAAAAAAAAAAAAAACGATTTTTGGAAATTATGAATTGATGTTAAATCTTAGAAGAGAAGAATCTCGATTTTTACATAAATCGTTTTTTTCCCCACCTCTAGTTGAGACGTAAAAAGACTGCAACTTTCTGTTCTTGCTCTTCCTTGAGTTCACCAAAATAGTCGGGTACCGAGCCGGCATCACCAGACCTACTATCACCCCGAATTCTGGAGGTGACTGAGAAAGAGTTACTTGGTAAACTGTAATTCTGTCCTTTTCCTAAAGTCATACCGCCTAGCCTCTAGGTCCATTTTATTTTCACTGCTTCTCAGAATAGACGAGTCACCAACAACGTATGCCTTACAGTAAGTGCACCAGATTTGGATATGTCCTTTTTGATCAAAGTCTGGAGTTCAGAGCCATAAGAAATGGCTCCTGTTGCTGCTGTTCTGACGCTCACCTCTAACCTCTCCATGTAGGGGATAACTCCCCCTTCAGGGAGCGATAAAGCATCGTGATTTTATCTACCTCTCTGTGTTTTATTACCCCACACATGACGCGCAACGGGCCCACAGTGGATTAATAAAAGCACAGTCTGTACGTTGAAGGAGTATCACAGTGGAGGTTGTGCTGTATGTTGTGGTCGCTGGCAGCCGAGCGCTGCGTCTGTAAGGAATCGAGGCCGCAGGCAAATGTACAAAGATACAAGCTTTTGGTTTTAATTTAATTCTTGGCCCTCCGCTGAGAAAGAAAAAAAAATTAGATCCCTGTTGAAAAGCGATAACAATCCAAGCGTACTCCATTTTCAGTCGTAGCTTTAGATGATGGAGGGATACGCTCCAAGCTGCAGGGTGCAGATTTCAAAAAGGTTTGACAGATCCTTGTTTAGTTTTTAAAAATGTTGGAATACAGACAAGAGAGTGTGTAAAAAAAAAGTTGTGTGGAGTTTTAGTGGACGGCAGGTAATGTGTTCACTAGTACCCCGGCAGCGCTGACCGATAACCCTTTGAATCTGACCTCTGACCTCGTGGCTTTCAGAGGTTAAGAGGGCTCACTGGGGTTAAGTGTAAAATCCTTTTTTTTCGGGGAAGGTTGTCAGTCAGACTCCTGATTTTTTTGTTTCACTGGACTTTCTCACATGAGATGGGAGTAATGTGTAGAAAATATCAACGACCGGACGGCCTCAGAAGATCTCAAAATATTTCAAATAACTCCTGAAAGCATCAAAGGAAACATGTCAAATAAAAAACGCTTTTTACAAGATTTTTGTAGCGCCACTAAATTTGAGTACTTTCTTGGTTTTCCGTTTTCTCAACGTCTCAGAAATGATTTTGCTTGAAACCTTTTACCGACCACTGGAAGGTGGGTGTCCTATAGACCACCATCTTTAGTGACCTTTTAACCCTGAAACCTGGAGGGGAAAAAAAAACTGAAGGCTGGATAGATATGAGCAAGGACAAAGGAAGGACAGCTTTGAGAGCTTCTGATAAAACTTGAAAACCACTTTCTCTGCTTTTAGGAGACTTGAGTTGACGGCTGTGATTGAAAGGTGTCAAGATACTCCGTCAATACTTTCCGCCTCAAAGACATTTCCCTCCTTTTTTTTTCTCTCGCGTTTTGACATGAAACATAGTCCAGATGGAAAGCCAGAAAAACGTTTGCCTGTCAGGTGTCAGGATGGTCTATACGTGCAGGCAGTGACCTATGAACTCTGATTTTAAGATGTGGGTCATGTGATGGGGGAGAAGAAAAGTTGGTTAACGACAGACGAGTGTCAAACCAAACTTTTCCCATTCTGTCAGAATCCCTTGCTCTGTTTCTGAAAGCAAGTGGTGGAAGATGGATGTCCAATGTTGTTCCAATTCTTTTTGAATACAGAGGGAGTTCCTTCTTTTTCATGATCCAAGAAGAAGAACCACCTGCTTGGGTAAATGCATCCAACTAGAGGTCTTTAAGGGTCCAAAATAGAAGCCCGGAACCCTAGTGGATCTGGGAAATGGGCTCCAAATGGATCTGACGATATTTTTTGTAAACAATCTGCCCCCTCCCCCGAAGATAAAAACAGATTCAACCTCTTAAATAAGCGTCCAATGGTTGTCCACTACTTCACCTTCCAGTTGTAAATAATCTTAGTACCAAATAGAGCGCCACAGGAATGAGTCCTAAAACCCGGAAGTAAGTTAGCATGTTAGCGCCATGGGGTCTAACGTCTAAAAGTCAACGTGGATTTTGAATGTGTTTGTGGTTAGACTCCTGAAATAAGGTCTGTGGTTAACACAAGCTGAAGAGATGTTGGTGTTTTGTTAGAGCACATAAACTACGTTAGGTAATACCTCCACTTGTGAAGTTTGAAGTTTTTACTCGTCTTTAAAAAGGCGGTTGCTAACAAGCGGCTAAATGTGACTACAGTGGTTGTCGGGGTCATTAAAGGTCATCACGCCGGACACAGAGGGCGGGAACTCTCTCACTAGTCGGAGATGTCTCCTGTAGGTTTAATCTTTAGGTTCAGGTGAATATTATGTTAGTAAACTATTTATTAAGCTACGTGGATTAGTTTATCGGAGATCGTCTGAAGCATAACACTAGTGATGTCACAATCATCCCACCGTGGTGTAGTTAGCTTGTAGCATTACGTTAGCTTTTTACTTCTGTCGACCGCATTAACGCTTCAAACATCGTAAACATGGCGTTCATCTGTGAAGATCATCCTGCTGAACAAAACGCCTACGCTTCAGAAACGTGTTTAACACAGAGATTATTTTCTGCAACGATCCAAAATCCAATGAAAACATCCCATTGGGGGATTTTCGTTAGACCCCATGGCGATGCTGCTTCCGGGTTGGCCTACAAAAGTACGTCACATGGTTTGTTCTCTATAAGGAGACTATTACTGACTTGGCCGTCGTAAAGAAAACATTTCTTTAGAGTGCTTTAGAGAAATGGATGGATGATGATGGATGATGATGGATGGTGGGTTTTTTTTTTTTTTTAGAAAGACCAGACCACTGAGATGGACGGGTGCCAACATGGCTGCTTTCCCGTGATAAAAAGTCGAACCCACTTTCCCTGCTTTTAGTGACCTTTGACCTCCCGCCTGTCAGATTTAGAGGGAGACGGACAGCTGAGAGAGCGGCGAGGGAGAGGAGATGAAGTGACTCTGCAGCGGCTTGAATTATGAACCTTCGATTTCGCAGTGTGTCTTACCCTCATAGCAGCAACATTACATAATCACAACATGTGTGTGTGAGTGTGTGTGTGTGTGTGTGTGTGTGTGTGTGTGTGTGTGTGTGTGCTTCTGCAGAGTGTAAACATGATGTATTCTGGGTGACCCTGACTTGCAGCCATTAGGCAACGGGAACACGGCAATTCCCTGACGGTCCAAAACAAATAAATCCTGACTACAGCCGGAATAACTATTAACAAGTCTGCTAAACACTTAGGAGGAGGAAGAGGAGGGGGAAGAGGGGGAAGAGGAGGAAGGGAGGGGGGGACTAGACGAGAGGTGTGGATGCACAATAAGGACTAAAGTTGATTTGGAGAGGAGGAGGGATGGGGGACGGTGAAAGATGGAGAAGAAGTGGAGACTAAGGGGGGAAATAAGTTCAGATTGAGAGGAACAGAATTTAGGAAAAAAAAACCTGGAAGCTGAGTTGAAGAAAGGAGGAAGGAGAGGTGAAAGAGAAGAGGAGGATGAAGTAGGAAAGAAGGGATGTATGAATCAGGACGAGAAAGGAGATCTGTGGAAGAGAGAGAAGAAGGGAAGATGGAAGATAGTATTGGAAAAACAGAAACGGGGGAGAGAAAGAAGGTGATTACTTAACGAAGAAAGGAAAGGACACAAGGGAGGAAAAAAGGAGATACAATTAGAATAGAGGAGTGGAGGAAAAAGGGAAGGAGACAGAAAAGTACAGGTGGATGTAAAGGAAGGAGGGACGGGAGGAGGAAAAGAGTGAAGGAAAGGAGAAGAGCGAGCACGTATGAAGAGAGGAAGGATGCAAGGGTGAGGTGAGAGAAGTTCAGTTCATAGAGGAAGAATGGAGAGACAAGAGGAGGAAAATAAGGGAGAAGGAGAGGAGAGGAAGAAGAGGACGAGAAGTGAAAGAGGAGAGAGAGGGAGGGGGGGAAGATGGAGGCAAATTTAGTAAAGGAAAAAGGAGGAGGGAGAGAGAGAGGGAGAAAGTGAAGACGCGAAAAGGAGGAGGGAGAGAAGCCCATTAGCGGAGGAGAAATGAGAGAAAACAAACAAGAAAAGTGAGGAGAACATGTCACCCCCCCCCCAGAAGAATAAGAGGAAGCAATAATCAGTGTGTGTGTGTGTGTGTGTGTGTGTGTGTGTGTGTGTGTGTGTGTGTGTGTGTGTGTGTGTGTGTGTGTGTGTGTGTGTGTGTGTGTGTGTGTGTGTGTGTGTGTGTGTGTTAGTGAGTGTGTGTGTGTGTGAGGAGACAGGAGCGATAGCGCTGGGGAGGTCACGGCGAGGTGAGAGAGGGGGAGCGAGACGGAGAGAGAAGTTCAGCGAGAGGTGAAGAGAGAGACCTGCCGTTTTCTCCCCCGTGTGTGTGTGTGTGTGTGTGTGTGTGTGTGTGTGTGTGTGTGTGTGTGTGTGTGTGTGTGTGTGTGTGTGTGTGTGTGTGTGTGTGTGTGTGTGTGTGTGTGTGTGTGTGTGTGTGTGTGTGTGTGTGTGTGTGTGTGTGTGTGTGTGTGTGTGTGTGTGTGTGTGTGTGTGTGTGTGTAGGGTGAATCGGGGGTCAGGTGTGTGTGCCAGGAGGACCTGCTGGCTCGCGTGTGGCTCGTTTTTTTGGAACGAGTCACACTCTTCTCCTCCTTCTTCCTCTTCTCTTTTACATTTTCATCCGTCTTATCTGTCCCGCCTCCTCCTCCTCCTCCTCCTCCTCCCTTCTGTCCTCCCGTCTCCTACTGCTTTTGCCCTCCCTCACCCCTCCTCCCTCCCTCCCTCCCTCCCTCGTTCCCTCCAAACTTACCTACTGACCTCAAGTTCACCCAAACTCGCCGTGCTCCTCTCCTCTATCCTTGTCTCCTCTTTTCTTTCCCTCTTCTCCTCGATTTTCTCTGCTCTTTTTCTTTTCTTCTTCCTGTCTCCTCGTTTTTTTTCCTCTCATGTCCCCTCACCTCCTTACCTCTCCTCCCCTCGTCTTCTCTCCTCTCCATCCCTTTCTCCACCTCTCCTCATTCTTCTTCCTCTCCTCCTTTTTCCTCTCATCTCTCTTCTCCTCTGAACTCTGGTACCTTTTATCCCCATCTCCCCTTATATTCCTTCCTTACCTGTTTCCTCCTCTCCTTTCCTTTCCCTTTCTCCCTACCTCCTTCCCCCTGTACCTTTCTCCATTTCTTCCCAGCATCCTTTTTTCTCCTCTTTTTCTCCTCGTCTTTTTATCTCTCTCTCCTCCTCTTCACCTTACCTCCGTGTTCCCTCTCTTCATTTTCACCTCCTTTGTCGCTTTCTCGTTCTCACCCTCTACTTTACGACCCTTTCTTCCCCCCCTCCCCTCTTCATTTATTTCATCTCCACCTCCCTCTTTCCTCATTTTCTCTGCCTATACTCATCTCCTTGTTCCCTCCATCTTCTCCTGTTTCTCTTCATCTCTCCATTACTTTCTGCCTCATCACTTTGTTTCCTCTTCTCCTCTCCTTCGCCTCCCCTGGATCTCTCTTTTTTTTTTGTCCTTGTTGCCCTCTGTTCATCGTCTTACCTCTCCCCTTTCCTCATCTCTTCTCCTTTCCTTCCCTCCTTTTTAAAATGTCTTCTTCCTTTTTTTGTCCCAAACTTAACTCATGTTTTCCTCTTTTCTCTTCCACCCCAACCTTTCATCTTTCCCATCTCCTCTCCTTTCATATTCCTCCATCCTTTCCTTGTTTCAACCCTTCTTCTCCTTCTTTTTGTCTCTCCTCTTCTCCCTTCATCTCGTCTCCTCTTCACTTCACCTCCTCTCCTCTTTTTTTTGTCTTTTCCCATTTCCTCCCTCTCGTCTCCTATTTTCTTTAATTCCTCGTCTCCTTACTTTCTCTACAACACTCCTTGTGTCCTTCCTTTCTTCTTTCTCATCTTCGAAATGTCCCGTCTTCCTCCCCCATACTCACACCTAAATTCCTTTTAATTCTCCTCCTCGCCTCCTTTCCTTCACTCCTTTTCCTCTTTCCTCGTTCACCTTCATCCCTCGTGAGAATCTTGTTTTTTAACCACAAAAGACAAATTCAAGAGAAAAGACTGAAAGAAGGAGATGTTGTTGAGTGATTTGAGTGTGTGGGTGTACGTGCGTGCGTGTGTGTGCACGTGTGTGTGTGTGCACGTGCGTGCGTGCGTGCGTGCGTGCGTGTTGAATATAATCTGGCTGCAGACCTCATCATATCTGGGTGTGTGTTGACACAGATTGTCATGGCTGCAGCTACTGTACCTTCTTTTATCAGACATGGCGTCACCTTGATTCTATCTCTCACACACACACACACACACACACACACACACACACACACACACACACACTTTCCCATGTGTCTGTATCTAATTAAGAGACGGGATCGGTTCACATAACCTCACAGCCGGGTGACATTTATTCTTTATGTAAGTGTCTTTATTTGTACCTGTTTGTGTGTTTTCAAGCAGCCCGTGTGCCCGAAGTTTGTGTCTGAACTTGTTTATTTGGGAAGATTAGCGGGTCAAACTTCGGCCGTGCGAGGGTGAGTTCAGGGACAAAGGAGAGAGAGCGAGAGAGAGAGGTGAATACAGAAGCAGAGGGAGGAAGAGAAGTGTGGGAAGAAGGAGGGAGGGAGGAAGAGATCAGGAAGTGCAAATCAGCCGTCGGTCTTGTAAGTCCGACTGAGAGGAAGTTTGAATAACTCAACAGAGAGGTGAACGTATTCAGGAGACTTCCTGTTTTCATGAAGCGCTCGGATTGAGGTGAAGTCAGGTAAAAGCTGTGACCTCTTCACCCTGGGACTGTGTGAACAAGAGCTTTTATTCCTTTAGCTCTTGGACTTCTGTGTTGTGATGCAGAATGTGTAAAGGCTGCTTCGACTTTTCATAATGTGCTTACAGCGTAAACATCACAGGAGGCGTGAATAACGCGGCTTGAAACTGCAGTCGGAAACGGCTAAGGACAAAATTCTGCGTCAAACTGTTGAATCGAGATTAGTGCAATCCAGGAATGTCAATAATGGAGGTTTATGTTTATTTATTCAACTTTCTGCAGAATAATATCCCTTGTTTCCCGTCTGAACTTAGCAGCCGTGACACTCTTATCTTCTGTCCTCCTTCGACTCTTTCATCTCCAAACACTCGTCCGCCTCTTTCTTTTAAATCTCTTATCCCTCCATCTTTACCTGCCCCTCCTTCTCTCTCTCTCTCTCTCTCTCTCTGTTTCTTTTATTCATTTTTCTCCATCTGTGTCTCCTTCCATCTTTACTCTCTCATTTTCTCCCCCACATGTGGTTTTGCTCTCCCTCCCTCCCTCCCTCCCTCTCCTCCTCTTCTCTCATCCCTCGCTCACATATGGTTTCTCTCTCTGGATCTGTGTGTGTTTGGTGTTACCCAGAGTTCACTGGGGCTCCCTGCTCATATATATATATATATATATATATGTGTGTGTGTGTGTGTGTGTGTGTGTTTGTGTGTGTCTGCTGGTTTACAGGTTTGCCTGCCTGTGTGTGTGTGTTTATATATATATATATATATATATATGTGTGTGTTAAGTTGAGTTCAGCAGGGCAGCAGCAGGTTATGCAACAGTTTAAAATGTAGGTCATTTAAAGGAAGACTCCCCCCCTACTCTCCTTCAATCTCCGTCCCCTTCTCTCCTTCTTTCCTCGACTCCTGCGCCCTTCTGTTTCTCTCTGTTGTTTGCACATTTTCCTGTTTGTTTACTTGAATTCTTCCACTTGAAAGAATCCCAGAGGTTGAGCAATCCAGTAGATTTTTTTTTTCAAAGATCAGTCAGCTGATCATCTGTTAAATGTTATGGTGACGTTTGACATCAACATCCGGATTACGCTGCGAGTTTGTGTAAATCTTTGAAAGACTACTGGAGTTTTTTGGTGATTCACCCCTTCAGAGAAACGTTTACTGCGATTAGAGCTGTGTGTCATCGGCGTACGGGTGGAAATTGAGACGTTATTGCGGGTTAATCTGATCGAAGGGGCCAGCATAGTAAATGATAAAGAGGAGGTGTCCGAGCACGGAGCCTTGAGGGACACCATATTTGGGCTCGTGAGTTTCCGATGGCGACAGACAGTTTACTGTTTGAAAAGTTGGATTGAAATCAGGCGAGAGTTGTTCCGGTGATGCCTAGTTGGTGAGATGGATTGTGGAAAGTGCAAATAGAATAAGATAAAAAATGTATTTATAAAAAGTTATACTAAATAACATTTTAACCTTAAGGCTAACTGTTGCTAGCATACTACTGTTCTAAGATTTAAAAATTGATAGCTACTAAACCATTTCCAGATTCACACATCATAACTTACCTGTAAAACAAACGTTTTTCTCACCTCCCACTAAATGTTCAAAGGATGTAATAAGTTCACATGCTACTGGTTTCTAATTGGGTACCAAATCTGATCGCTGGTCTCGCTCAGCAGGTGTTTCTGCTTCAGATAATCTTCCAACAATTAAAGGTGTTTCTTTGAGCCTTCAGCTTGTCAGTCATCTCTTTCCATCCGTCTTGTCTTTCTCTAGTTGCTGGATCTTTTCACGCAGTGGGATTGGTCGACCTACCTGGCTGACTACGGTAAACCCACCTGCAAATACCTGAGAGTGAACCCACACAGCGCACTGGCCCTGCTGGAGAAGTAAGAAATACTTCATTCATCCTCACATTTTGATGTTTTTCTTTCTCTTCCTACTGCCCTTAGATTCCTGATTTGTTTCTTTTCAACCATTAAAGACAAAAATCTTCACAAATAATGAATCCAGACATTAGCTAATTGTTTAAAAATCATCCTTATCTGCTGTCCTATTAGAACAACTCCACCTTTACCTCCATGTCATGTGCTCATACCTGTCTCCTCTCCGTCATGTTTGACAGGTTTTTAAAGCCGTGAGTATCGTTTGCGTCGTGTGTGTGAGTGATTGCAGATTTTAGCATGTCAATTACTAAAACGAATTTATAAAAGAAAGAGGAAATGACCTGGTTCGCACACACAGAGTCACATGATTGCGCCCATTGTTCGGTACAGTCCGGTTGACCTTCCTTAATCCTGGTCAGTATTTTGTCTCCGGACCTCCGGAGGGGGACCAGGCCCGGTGGTCCTTTTCTGTGCCCAGGAGGATGCACCCTGCTGGGGCTTGTCTGCTCCGCTGGTCCCCCCTGAACTTCCTGGAGGTCCATAGCGGTCCAGCGTTCTGCTACCAAACACACACCGTCTCATGTGACACATTGGAACTTAACACAGACCAAACCCATGAGCTGGAACGCACTTTTTCTTCTTTGACAGGTGACTGTATCAGCGACATGTGGTGTCTCTACTGAGCATGCTCGGACTGTTGTGCACTTGAGTGTGTTTTCTTCTGCAGTGCATAGTGGTGGACTTACAGCAATCAAGCAATGATGCATTCACTCCTTCACTTTCTCTTCTTCTTCTCCCTCCATCTCCCTTCTCGTTCTCGTTTCCCTCAGGATGAAAGAGACGAGCAGAAAGAACAACATGTTCGCACAGTTCAGGAAGACGGACCGAGACAGACAGAGACTCATCGACACCGTCATCAAGCAGCTACGCAACCTCATCGCACAGCACCACACCTAGAGACAGCCACCTGCCTCCAAACCGCCTTCCCCTATTCAAAACCATCCAAAATCTTCTTCATCCATCTGTTAAAACCTTAAACCGTTACCTGATCCCTGCACCTTACCGCCACTGGTCCACCATGAACCACAACCAGCACCTTTTAGGTCATCTCTAACACCCTGAACAACCAGTTTAAATCTGCAACAAGCCGTCGGATAACAAACTTATTTCTTAGAGTGATTTAAGCTGCTGTTTCTGCATAACTGCTGGGGCTACAACTTAACATTTTCACACAATTTATCCTCTTATCAAACTACTATCGACACTTTCTGTAAGCAGACGTCAACTTAGCGACACTACAGGCCGATCTACTACTCCTAATTTTTGTGTCCAAGTCTTAAAAACAAGAAACAAACGGAAGCTCTCCTCTTAAATCCCATCCGTCTCTGTTTATTTCACCAACATGTCTGCATGGATTATTCTGGATTCAACACTAGTGTCTGAAACGATGTGTGCTGTTGCCATGTCTTCCGACTTACAAGCAAAGAGAAAGTAAAAAAAAAAAAAAAAAAGATAATCTCCCTCTTTAGACAATCCCACTGTTAGGTTGGCGTTGCAACACTTCCAGCTATAATGTGGTTCCAGATGAAGTCAGATAGGACCGCCCTGAGCGTCTGGAGTAAGGCACATCTTAAGGTAATCTTGTGTCTTTCGTCACCTCAATATGTGGCATGAACTTCAAATAAAATACAAATCCTCTTACATTGTTTTTTTTCTGAAGTTCAGACTTCTAAAATCAATCGGCACAGTATCTGGATTCATCATCAAATGGACACACTGACAGTCTGAACGTTATCTTTTCAACTGAAGGCAACGCCAACCTCAGTTTGTTTATTGGTTTTATCCAAACTTATGAGGAAGAACTGGCGTCGCCATGCTTCCTTTTCTCCAATCTAGCATCAGTTATAAAAGAGGAAGTGGGTCATTGGATGGCTCGATTTGTTTTCTAGATTCTCTGTCGGATTAATTAACCCAAGAGTTCACATTTTTTTGGGGCGATTTGATGCTTCACGTCCGCTTCCTGCAATCTGTCTCAATCCGGTCTAATTATTTTTAACACCCGCTGTGATCCATCACCTCACAAAACTCTCCTCGCTGTGGCACAACAACAGAACGTATTGAATGTACATCACAGACGGTCGTAGCGTTTTAAATTTCTCCTGCAAGAAAAGCACTGAGATCCGGTTCAGGGAGACGGTGGCTAATTAATAAACAGAATGCTACTGCAGTTAGCATCAGTTATGATAAAGAGGGATAATAATCCATACATGGCAACCCTTTTTTCATCACTTAAACCTGTTAACACTTGAATGGGCCACACTAATTATCCCGTCGACTAAATCCCATCTTCTTAAACATTGGGATTTACAAAAAAGGGGGATGTTGTCCAAACATGGCAACCCGTTCCTGCTCTTCCATTTAATCATATTAGAATTGTTGCTTTAGCGTTTTCTACTCCTCATATATATGATAAACTGGGTCTTAAAGAGGGGGTTAGTGTCCCCCCAATCTGGCAACCGAGTAGTGTTTAATGTGCTTGGTTGGACTAATTTGTATAGAGTATTGTACTAATGTGAGCACACACACTTTTTACGTCTTCCACACACACACAAACCAGCTGTGTGTGTGTGTTTGTTTGAGCACACGATTACATTTACACTTTGGACTAATATGGGTCTCTTTGTTTTTGTTTGTTTTCTGCTTTTGTCTTCAACTTGGGTGCAATAATAACTGCAGCAGTGTGTGTGTGTGTGTGTGTGTGTGTGTGTGTGTGTGTGTGTGTGTTAGTCAGGGCGCTTTATAAAGGGATTCAAACCTACAGCGTGTGTGTGTGTGCAAGAAGGGAACTAAACTCTTCCTCCTGTTCTGTCCATTTCAAAAGTTGCCATGTTTGATTTATTCAGCGACACCATGTTGTGTGTGTTTCTGTTAAATCGTGTGTGTGTGTGTGTGTGTGTGTTTGTTTATGCAGATGTGTGTGTGTGTGTATTTTTTCCCTCCATCCTTAGCTGTGTATCATTTTTCCGGTGTTATTAAGGGAATCGGGCCGTCTTTTTTTGAACGTGCCTTTGCTGTATTTTTATGTTTTTGTTGGTTTTGTTTTGTTTTTCCTGCCATTAAAGCAGCAGCACGGCACCGTCTGGAGTCTGGACACGTTGTACTGAACATTCATTTTTCAAACATTTTCAACCACATCCCATCACCTCCTGCAGGTCGATTTATTCATGGAGCGTCCCGATGACATAAATTGTTAAAAAATATAATTTATGATTTGGCCTAAGAGCATTTTAGAACTTGGATTTTTAAGACCTAAATTAGTGTTACAGTCAAGACCAGACTAACCGAGATCAAGACATACCCGAGACCAGAGTGCTCGGAGACTGAGTCAAGACCAAGACCATAAATATCAATGAAAAATCATCATCTTGTGTGCAGGGGGCGTTTTCCTTCTAATCACAGTAATGACATGTGAAAGAGACTATCAGTTGTGGTCTTGACCGGCCTTGATTTAAAATGCCGAGTCCACCCAATCTGAGACCAAGTAAACGTCCTTTTCTATTCCTGAGACGAGACCAAGACCGATTTCGATTTCTACAACACTGACCTTAATTAAAAACAAGAAATAAAACCTGAAATGTTATCTCCTTCTTTGGATTCTGTGATTACTCGCTTACCCCACTTGGGCACTAAAAAACGTCCCGTCAGCTCAGGCCACTTTAGATTTAAAGTATTTCGTCGTGGAGCTGCGACAGCGTTATTGCATCTGTGTCCAGAGTCCTCGCCCTGCTGCTGCTGCTGCCGCTGCCGCTGCCGCTGCTGCCGCCGCCTCTTCCTTTAGTTTGATATTTTTGTAAGCAGAGATCTTTACTGAGACAGACGCACTGTACACACTGATGTATTAAAAAAACCACTAATGAATGAAAATTAAAGTCAAATACTAATAAAACCTGCAACAGGAAAATGGAATAAAAGGAAAAAACTGATGAGAATACGTTGTGTCGACTCTCATTTCAGTCCTGAAGTGATGTGAATCTTACCTTGTTATCTTTTATTTTGGGGCTTTTTTTGGGGGGCAGGGCAGTGGGTAACGTCTGATATCGAAGAGAATGACCTGCAGGGATTCAAACCCGGGCCTCCCGCCTGGAGGACTACAGCCTCCTCACACGGGGCACCAGCTTTTGATTGGGCCCGTCCAGCTGTATTTCTCTCGAAAACTTCACGTTCAGATTAACAATGATTTCGTCCTAACGTCTTCCAAACACTTGTTGCCGAGTCTTTCTCTCTCTCTCTCCGTCCCGCTCTCACCTTCTCTCTCTCCCTGTGTCCCCGGTTGACCTTTGACCTGAGAGACAGCAGGCCGTCTGCAGTGAGCGATGTGATTAACGAGGACTTTCTCCTGACTTAGTGTGTGTGTGTGTGTTCTTGTTCAGTGGAGGGCAGCGACTCGAGTCCAAAGCAACACAAACTCTCTGCATGCTCCAGTGTGTTCGTGTGTGTGTGTGTGTGTGTGTGTGTGTGTGTGAGTGTTTGTGTGTGTGTGTGTGTGAGTGTTCCAGCGGTCCATAGAGGAGCGGTGGAGCGCAGGATGCCTCACAAAAAAACCCTCTTTCCGTTTTCTTTCTCTCTTTTCTTTTCGGGCTCTCTCTCTCTCTCTCTCTGCTCTTGCACATTTCCAGTTTGAAGTGTTTCCTCAAACGTTCATGCACTGATTGAGCTCGATCTCGAGAAATCTTTCCTCCCCTCCTCTCAGCTGTGTCATTTTTATTTTTTTTACCCTTTTTTAAATGTGTTACATTCAACGAAGCTACAGATTTCACAGAGTCATGACAACCGGTTTGTGGTCGCTGCATCAGATCAGTCAGAGGGGGTTGGACTGGTTTGTTTTTTGAAGATTGTTTGTGTTACAGGAAGTTTGTTGAGTTTAACTACTGATCATGTGCGCAGCTGACTACATGCAGAGTGGATGTGATTCAACAGAAGAGTCATAACTGTAAGGTCAGGGGGTTAGCTCCCAGCTGCAGCCAGTCAGAACTCAAGCATGGGTTAGCCAGTTTCTCGGCTTCCTTCTGATATTGTTCATGGTTTAAAAATGTAAAAGGTAGCGTGAGAGAGGATGCAATCACTTGGAAGGGGTTTTCAGAAAAGTCTCGTACCTTTTTTCATTTTCCCTCAGAACCCCTTCCTGTTTGCTCGCTGTAGTCCGTATCTTCATGTAGATTTTTGGTTGCTACGTGAGTCTTTCATTTTCCCTCTTTAATGACACAGCTTTGTGTCCATCCATCTGGGTCTCTCTTTTGTCTGATTAGAAATCGATTCATTTTCATCACCTGTGCACTTCACGCTAGCTAGCATGAGCTAACATTGCTACTCGTCAAGTGTGCAGGGTTGCCAGGTTGGTGACAGATTCCTTCCTTTTGGGGACATTCATTCATCACAGCGATGTAACGGTTCGACAAAGAGGCTTAAAATCTGTCGTTAGGTTGACTGAAAGTTAGACTGAGACAGCATTTCCGACATGGCGGCTGCTGCTGATGAGCCTCCGGAGCCCCTCCCCCCCCCCCTGCAGGAACAGATGGATGACGTCACTCAGACTTTCATATTTACATTCTTTGGTTGTGCTACGTTTCATCGAGCCGGGCTGACCTCCCCCCAGATAACCTGAACATAACTCGATCAGGAGCTGAGACGTGCAGCAGAGCGAATCGTTCAGATACACGAATGAAGCCGCTGATGCAAATCCGTCTTTTGTTGTTGTTTTTTTTTTAATGATGTGAACGGGCCGAGCCTTTTTGAGACATTGTGTTCTTTCCCGCTGGACAACAACAATGACGGCGACATCTGCGACGTGTTTGTTTGCCGATGATTTCACAGATACCCAAAACACTGACGACTTTCTCTTTCAATTAAACAATTCATTAATTTGCACAAACACAAAAAAAAAAAAAAAAAAAAAGCATCTCCACGATTGAAGCAGTCATGATTAAAATAACGTTTCACTTTTGAATTTGATTAATTATTTTCCTGCTCGGCCGTTTCAGCGCAGCGTGTGATTTAACTGAACGAAATATAAGCCGTGATAAAAAGAGGAATCAAGAGAAATTAAAGCAGCTTTGGCAGAAGAAGACGTGAAGACCTTTTTAAGTGTGTGTGACGTTTGTCGGATGGTTTGGAGCCCTCTCTTCCTGCAGCTCGGACAGTTTGAGTGTTACAAGATGTGTTACAGTACGACACAGAGCTGCAGAGTGTGTTATCTCATTATTACTCGTCTGACAGCCTCAGTGTCTCTGATTCCTGCAGGCTGCCAAAGTGTGAGGAGAAGCAGATTTCAAACACACACAAGAGCATCCAGACCCCCCCCAATAAAACGACCCTCACGTTTCCTCCGCTGTCTTGAGTCTTTTAAACACGAGCCAAACACATCAAGAGGCCTCGATGAAGGAGCTGAATATGAACCTGATTTATGGCTACGAATCTGAAATGCTTTCTTAAAAAGCTAAAAGGACAGAATCTGATAAACTGTAAATAAATATATATTTCAATTAGTGAATTCTGTATTTTAATTTTCTGTAATTTTGGAAAATAGCATTCCCTCAGTGCTCCGTCTGCACCCCCTCCCCTCTGTGCTCCCTCTAAAGCCACGCCCCCTCACTCACATGCACGAGCACCGTCGCTCCAGAAGTGAACCTCAGCTCGTCTCTTGCATCATTTAGAAACTACGTCGTCTCATGTCTCATTCAGCGGTCAGTAAACTCACAGTATAAACTCCTAAAGTCATCGGTGACGAGCTTTGAGGGTGAGCTAGAGCACGCAAGAGGTAGAGAACGAGCAGGGAGACAGGGAGGTGTGTGATTGGTTCATCAGATTGGTACCTCGTGGCAGACATTGGTCAAAGTTTTTATGGGCTAACAGCTGATACAGATGAAGGATTTTCTTTTTTCCTTTTTTTTTCAGAGAACCTGAGTTATTAATCTCTGTCAGGACCTAAAGACAAGTTCAACCAAAAAAAGTGGATCTGGAGGAAAATGACCAACCCTGCCTTTAAAATGCAAAAAGTTTATAATTTATCAAAATCTACAAAAACCTTCTTCATACATTCAAACATTCAAATCGACTTATTTAACTTTCTCCGTCTTCTTTTGGTCCATTGTACCTCTTTCTGATCTCATCCTGACCTACAGAGGTGAAAGGTCGGCTGAGGTCGTCCCGAGGTTACCAGAGGTCACTGATGTCATGACGATGCTGCGCGGGGAGGGGGGACCACACACACAAGCAAGCGGAGACACCGACAGAGCGTCTCATCCACTATCTGTGTGTGTGTGTGTGTGTGTGTGTGTGTGTGTGTGTGTGTGTGTGTGTGTGTGTGTGTGTGTGTGTGTGTGTGTGTGTGTGTGTGTGTGTGTGTGATTTTGGCACACGAGGAAGAGATGAACAGGCTAAGTTTAGAAACAGGAAGTCATTTGTCAAACATTGCCGAAAAACTTCCTTCAAACAAATTTCAACCCACAGCAGCAAGTGGAGGAAGCGAGGAAGCGGCCTTGTGTGCTTCCTTGTTTCCTTTCCTTCTTAATATAAGCAGAGACGGCAGACATAACAACCCGCAGTCACTTCATTTAGTCTTCCTCTGTAAATATTTAATAAGTCATATTTGCCCATTATGTCCGTTTCTCCTTAAAGCTACAGTAACACGAGAGAGAAAGGGAAAATGAAGAACCGCCCCTCCCCCATCCACTCGGCTGTGTATCAATGTGGGACCTGTCTCCTGTTTGGTTTCAGTACAATCTCTAATGTAAAGCATCTTAATAAGTCTTGAACTAGAGGAAAATATAATGATAGAAGTTACTGAAATCTGACCAATCATAGTGGACCAAGCTTTAAACAAGGACTACACTTCCTGGTTTGAACTGGTTTGCATGTCGTCTTGCTCCAGTTTGAGAGATAACGACAGTAAAAAAAGAATCTGTTCATCAGATAATCTGGGTGTTAAACTTTCCATCCTGCAGGAACACAGAGAGAGAGAGAGAGACGGATGGATGATACTAAGATATGAAAAGAGTGTGTGTGTGTGTGTGTGTGTGTGTTTAATTTTGAACTCCTTCAGTTTCCAAAAAAACTCACTAAACACATTTTTTCTGTTTCCCCCAAAAAACTGAATTTCTGTTTTAAACTTCTGAATGTGTGTGTGTGTGTGTGTGTGTGTGTGTCTCTCGATGCTACCAAACACACACACACACACACACACATTCACACACAAACTCCCACAGAGCTCTAATGAAGACGGATGAGACAGCGCACACACTTCTCCTCGACCCTTTGGTTATTGATGAGCCTGAGAGGTCAGAGGTTACAGAAACACCCACTGTGTGTGCGTGCGTGCGTGCGTGCGTGCGTGCGTGCGTGCGTGCGTGCGTGCGTGCGTGCGTGCGTGCGTGCGTGCGTGTGCAAAGCCCTGACAGTGAATCATTCCTGTTAAGTTACTTACTGCATATGACTACAGCTGAATTCTAATGAAGCTTTATTAAGGCTGAGCACATAACTTACTGTCAGTGTTGTGAGACTATTACTACGTACATTGTGTGTGTGTGTGTGTGTGTGCGTGTGCGTGTGTTTTTGCTGGATTTTTGCCCTCGCCTTCACGGTAAATACAAAAACATTAAAGTGTCGGGCGGTATTACCGTAATTGCCGTTTTAGATGTGATTGGATACAGACGTCTCGGGGGAATTTCAGAAATGTGTGTGTTAGTGAGTGTGTGTATACGATGTAGTGTATAAGAGCGAGAGAGAGAGAGAGAGAGATATCTTGGTGGGCGACTGACTAACAGATGACCGTTTTAGTTTCAGGGAAATTAACCTGAAACTAAACCTGTTTATTGTTAATGTGTTCTTTCCTTTCTGTTGTCGTCACACTGTGGTGAATGAAACATGTTGTATTTAAACAGTGTGTCATGAGCTGTTCATAGAAACACGTAATGATGTCAATGAAAAGTTAAAACATGTAACAAACAACCATATATTTTATACTCAACATAAAATGACAATATTCTTTACATTTTTTAACTCTGACGTCATAGGAATACCGTTATTAACAATACGCTTCCAGGAACCCCAACTGGGTGAAAATCTACTTTTTTTCTGACAAAGTATTTTCTGTTTTGATTACTGTAAGAAAAATTAGGTGTTTTGGAAAATACATTATTTTTGCATTTGTCTTTACTTAACATGAATAGTTTCCTGTTTTTATTGGAAAACTGACTTTATCGCTTTGCTTTTTTTTAAGGTACTCGTAAAAAAAACATCCAATGAATTTGAACTTTTCACACCACAGCTGATGAAACGAAACAAGAGTTCAAGAATTTAAACATTTAAAGATGAGTAAAGAATGAAGAAAAACACACACACACACACACACACACACACACACACACACACACACACACACACGTGCACACACACATTTGAGTCATGGAGCCCAGATGTCTTTATTTGCCTCTTCACCTCCCTACAACAGAACGACTGTTGGAAGTCAGACACAAATGCTCGTAAAACACGATTTAACACAAACTCACACTCATTCCAGGCGCCAATTAACCATTCCACTCACACACACATACACACACACACACACACACACACACACAAACACATTTGCATTCTCATGAACTCACCACGTTGACCTGATGAACTGTGTTGTGTAGCTGACGGCGGTATGTATCATCATGGGAAACTGATGCTACATGTGTTATCTATAAACTCTCTGATTAACAACAGAGTGTGTTTGTGTGTGTCAGAGAGCAAACGAGTGTGTGTAACAAACGTGTTTTTATAACATGTTTCACACACAGTCTCTGTACCCAATGTGCACTGCAGACTCATAGTTTCGGGGTTGTGAGTGTCGCCAAGTTGGCACCGAGCGGTGAGAAAGTTAGCGGGAGATCTGACACGCAGACAGTTTGCAGGCGGCTCAGCATGGAGCAGCCGTGTTATCTGCTTTTTGGTTCTTCTCTTAAAATATAAGTCTGAGGTCAGAGGCTTGGTCAGATTTGATCCACAACATCCTTCAGAACAAAAAAGAAACCAGAAGCAGAAATGAAGATAAAGTTGTTCCAAAAAAAAAGGGTTGATTTCTTTATTAGGAATAGTATTTTTACTCATAGTTTTTCTTTTTATATCTATTTATATCTGCACCTTATTTTTATTTTTTACATGTAAATACATGCTGCTGTTTTTATCCTGCACTACAACGGGCCAAATGCAACGAAATTTCGTTCTTATCTGCACTGTAAAGTACAAGTTTGACTGACAATAAAGAAAGTCTAAGTCTAAGTCTAAGTGGGCAAGGAGGGAGGATGGATGGGTGGCTGAAATGATGAAGGGATGAACGAATGGATTGGTGGATTGATAGATGGATTGGTTGGTGGATTGGTGGATGGATGGGGGACTGGTGAATGGATGGGGGACTGGTGAATGGTTGGTGGATTGGTGGATGGATGGGGGACTGGTGAATGGTTGGTGGATTGGTGGATGGATTGGTTGATGGATGGGTGAATGTAAAACCAGAAAATAATCAGGAAAATACAATATTCTCAAATACAGTGCACCTAACAGAGAAGACATCTATACACAGTTATTGCTAAATTAACAACTCTGATCATTGAACATTCATTTTCAATTCTATGTTCAGAGGTGTTACTGTCTGATATATATATATATATATATATATATATTAACCTGTGTAAAAGCATGACCAAAAGTTTTAACTTTTTGGCTTTTCCGCTCAACAAATAAATCAATCATTTCATTTTTGCTAAAGCTGACCATTGCTACTGAGATGCACAACACTTCTTGTAAATATAATATACCTTGTACATCCAATTAATTAATATCTTATAGTCACATTTTCAAAATGACACCGGAACAGGTGTTTTTTGTTGTTTGGATCATATTAAGACTAATCTGTTGAGAGTATAAAGACTAATTTGATGGCTTGAAATTCTGTCATCTTTAATGAGACAGCTGTAAATCAGCTGAAAGAACTTGAACTTTGAGGATGAATCTTTATATCAACACTAATTTGAGCATTTGAATTTGTCTCGTTTTTCATTAAGCTAAAATCTATGGACGAGACAACATTAGAGAGACTGTGTGAGACTGAACCATTATTCCATCCCTTAATTTCTCAGGTGTCCAAATTGAGACGGATAACTGAACATATCTTTGGAGCACTTTCCTTTGCTATGAGCTTGGACGTTACAGCCAAACAAATTGTTTCGACGATATGTGGCAGTTGAGAAAGCTGATAGTTTGGGTTAAAATAATAACCTAATATGGTCATTGCTTTCTCTCTGGACATACTTCTATTTGCTGGACAGAACAGAGTAGTTGGTCAGTTCAATAAACTAAACATTGGAACCACATGAAAAGGCCGTAAGAATATCAAAGCTGGTAGGTTTAATCCTCTTGGCGTCGTGAATGTAAATTAATAGATTCTGGATTTACTGGTCAAAACCATAATCTCTAGATACATGCTGCTATCAAGCACATCTCAACACTTGATACTATAGCAAAAAAAGAAGGAAAAACATGAATCAAAGAAAGAAAGATGAAAAAAACCCATGATGAGATGGGAGGAACAGGAATGAAACAGAGGATAAGATTAACTGAAAAAACAGAAAAATCAACAGGAAGCATCTGGCTTATTATATGTTTCTAAACATGTCTGTCATCTCTTTTTCAATCTGGTACATTGTTGATTGTCCTTTGGTTTGTTTGAGAGAAAACCACAGCACATAAACCCCACTGTCTTTGACGTTCCATTTGCCTCTCCATGCCTCATTTGTTTCTGTCATTTATCACATAATTTTGCCATTAAAAACATGCAGTTTTTTGCCGCTCTGTCCTCCCTGCATCGCTCTTCTTTTCTGCACAGCTTCTTCATCAGAACGACTATTTGTCACATCAAAAGAAACACTTTCATCCTTGAGATTTGTTACGTCAAAGTCTGTCACTGCGACCGCTGAAAAGGCTGGATTGGGGTCTGTCTGTCTATCACACTAAAAACAAAGAGATATTTTCATAATTTAAAACATTCTCCATCCCCACGAGTAGCAAAATGGTCCCCTGAGGCCTCTTTGACAGCCACAGACTCCTCTGAGAGGAGGAACATTCGGTAAAAAGACTATAAAGTCACAACAAATGTTTTGCTTCTCACAAATAAAGTTTGCTTAATTTTATGTCCATTTCATTTTTCCAAGCTTTGAGCACTTGGTGTTAAATAAAACCCACCCCTAGCTCATCAAATTGAATCACAAAGTTTTTCAGCAAAAGCAGAAACACACATTTTAGCTTAACAACAACCAGTTGTCAAGTCGCAACAATCAAAATTACACTATTACGCTATTATGTTATCTTCAGTCATCAGGAAGCTGCTGTACTGTTAGCTACATCTTTTATTGTTAGCTCAACTTAAAACTGTTATGCCAAAACTATGATGGATACATTTTGCTGGTAATGTACATGTTATAAGGCCAGCTAACTAGTTAACATACCCACTTACAAAGTATTTAAGCTATAGATAACGTCACCTAGCTTAGGTTTGTAAGCTAGCAGCAACTTAACCATACTGCTTGGGATTTACACTGACTGTTTTTTGAAGTTTGCTGATAAGAAGAATTTGAAACATTCAAGAAAGCTTATTGACAAACCAAATCAGCACTGAGAAGCATAGCAACATGGTTAACTAAAGACAGCAGTTTTCTATGTAGCACATAAAGCAGAAATGCAAAGGCAAAATGATGAAAGATGTGGCCAGTGCAATAGCAATTTGTTACAATTTCTTCAATTTAAATTAATAACATATGAATCAATGGCATAGAGTTGAACTACAACACAACTTCTAAACTCAGAGGTCGAAAGTGTGTAAACAGCCGAACTACTTGCATGTTTTGTTGTTTCATTTCGAGAACTTGCTTGGCACAAGAGGAGTTCAAGATACTCCCAGAAAGACAAAATACCTCAAACAAAACAAGTCAAATCAGGGGGGGTAAGAGAATAGAACAATCTGTGACCGTAGCCTGATTCAAGCACTACAACCTCGCCAAAGGCTCATTAGCAGTGTTTAAGGAAGACAACATTACCCAGCTACTCCCCTTAGGCAACAATGAGGGTTTTCAAACCCACAACCTAGCGGTCCACCAAAGCAGTTTTAAGTTTAAAAAAAAACAAAAAAAAACTGATCTGAACTGTCTTCTCTGTCAGACGTAAAGCCACGGCTGGAAACACAGATCTGATCAAATGAAGCCCTAATTAAGTTGTCGCACACTAACCTCGTGGAGCAGCAGAAAAAAACCCACATCCTAGTTCTTACTCAGAAGTCTTCCCACAAGTCCCGATCCAGAAAATTTGGCGAGGAGGGGGAACGGCCACTTTGTACTTAATTAGTTCAAGGAATCTGCATGAAATCCTGTTCTGTTTTACCACACTTAGTCACTGACCCCGGATCTTGTGGGCACCAAAGCCAGCAAAGATAGTTCTCCTCTTCCTGCTAAATTCATCCATGAAGTATGTCTTCTGTTCAGTTTCGCTTCTCTTTGGATGGAACAGGTCTGTAGTCAATCAGATATAAAAAAAAAAAAAAGACTTTGCTTGCAACAAAAACCAAATAAAAAATGTGTCATTTTATTTTGGGAAGTGTTCGTATTTTTCTTTAACAAAAACCACAATATTAACTTTCTGAGCTTTATCGTCAAAATAGGCTCACTTAATGAATTCAGAAAGTGTTTATTAATACTCCTAAAAGCACATAGGGATATAATTCAACAGAGGCGAAGTTTTGATCCTAAACACAGATTGCCACGTGGAGAAGCCTCCATCTTACCCGTTGCCACATATGTAACTTCTGAATGACGTTTTTGGCAAATGCTTCTGTTTTTGGTTTCTTTGCTTTCCAATTGATTTTCTGTTGTTTTGTTGTTGTTGTTTTCAGCTCTGCAAGGTCATTTTTTATTGTTTATTCGTAACCACCGGTTCTGCAGATGCCCTGCTGCTCAACACACAGCTTTAATTTGGTAGAAGAGGTTACTAAGAGCCAAAATGATGATAAAATTTGCAAAGCTAATTGGTGCAGCCTGTGATTACATAGCACAAGGTTCACCAACCAGTTAAAATTAATTTAATAAAAATCTTTGTGATGATCATCTTTTTCCACGATTAGAACATCCTTTCCTACCTAGAGGAAATCAGAATTGATGTTTACTCCAGTCAGTCTAATTATGCATCCGCCTCATAAAACCTGGTGGTCCCCTCAGGTCCCCTAGTATGTGGCTTTGAAATGGAACAGTGCTTTATTTATGTATTTTTTAATTAGTGTGATGCTGAGATTGAGTGAAATGGTGGAACCAAAGCCATAAAGTAGAGAGACATTTTTGGCAATTTTGTAGCTACTGAAAGACCTTCAACTTCAGGAAAAACAACACTTTCTTATTAAAATATTAGAAAACCGAAATAATGAACAAAAGATTACCCAAGTCTTATGTGATATGTGTCACCTTTCTGAAGGCATCTGGCCTAGCATCCGTAGACCCTTCCACAAATGCGAATTAGTTTTGAAGTTTTGAGTTAAATTTCCAGTTGTACTGGCTGTGACTTCCCGTAATTCCCTGCCACTGTTTTTGCTTTGGAACACCCACAAATAAAAATAAAACACAGCAAACAAAAAGGCTGATGATGTGTTTCAGAGTTTAAATGAGTTCTTGGCTGTTGTTGATCTTGTTTTTTTTTTTTTTAACCCCTCAGAAGTCTGACTGTGTTGCCTGTAAATCAGTGTGTTATTGTTAATCTTCCTATAAATCTGTGTGTGTGTGAGGTGAATCAGTCGGCAGTATGTGATGATGTCAGAGCTCACTGACCTTTACGACAGTGAGTGCTTTAATATAACCCAGGCTGCAGGGTCACCAGGGTGCCACTGACATCTGTGTGTGTGTGTGTGTGTGTGTGTGTGCATGTGTAATAATGAGGTCATTAGTGTCTTGTTTTTGACTGCCTCGCACCCCCCTCATTATCTTATTGAATATTTAGTCAGTTTAAGTTTTATGCATTACATCTTGAATTCATTTCATGCAATTTATTTTTTTGATTGTATTTCTGAATTTGGTCTTTGTATCAAAATATGTTTTTTTTTACTGCTCATGTTCCCAGTATTTTTCATTAATATCTAGAACTACTTGTTCCCTCCAAATAGATGTGTTGTGTTCTTTCTTGGGTGGTTCATGATTTAATCTTAAATAATAATAATCATGTTTCATGCTTGAATGAAGCTTATTGTTATGCATATAATCGAAATCTCTGATTAACTGATAAACAGATAGCATCCCAAGAGAAACTCCCTTAATTCTTAGACCTTGGAAGGGACTGACATTTTTAAATTCAGAAAATAAATATAAGTTACTAATCCCTGTATCAGCACATGCCCCGCAGGCTCTATCTCATGGGTCCTCAAAAAGTGGCATTGTGTCAACGTCCCCACTTTGTATCAAATACAAGTACTAAAGGTTACACCAATTTTAAGTGTTTTCCATTTTGGCTCTACTCATGCATGGTCCATCTAAAGCCTACTATTTACAATTCAGAAATGATACAAGTCCCCGTATGAGCATGCCTGGTAAGCATGTGTCTTCTAATATTGGTATTTTTGATATGGTTCCCACTTTGTAACAAAAACAGGCAAACAAGAGTGCGTCCATTTCAAGTGTGTTTTCTACTTCACGGTTTTACTGGTACCATGACAATACTAACTCTGCTTTTGGTTGTGCTTTTGCTTTGAAGACGATCAACCTCTTTCAAGAATCACTGTAAACCAGGAAACATACATTCAGGATCTTTATTTGGCAGGCTCTTTATTTGACTGAACTGCAAAGCCATGCAATAAAAATCATCTGCATCTACTCTTTAAAACACATAAATATAATTAAACGTAAAAATAGATAAATATACACCAAATTATAAAGAAAGTATTGGGGACACGAGTTTATTAGTTGTAATTGTATTGAAATTATGTTAAATTGCATTGTCCCTTTTAAATAAATAAATTCAAGTATGTATGAAGTGTAAAAGTGTTAAACTGTAATGTTCAGTGTTTGCGTCACGTATTTGTTAAAAGTCAAAATTCAAGTTGTTTATTTAAAGTGATATAATGCTTACTATACCTTCAAAACATGCACTTCATTTAATCTACCATATATGTTCAAATATGCAGGATATCTTTCACTTTATAATAAACATTTTTTTGAAGGAATTGAGCATTTTTGCCGGCACATCTTCTTTGTCTTGTGTTTATATTTACTTACCATTTATTCTCTGTTGCATGCGATTAACAAAGATTTTTTACTCAGATTTCTGTGTCCATACATTCCTCTTTCTTGTTTGTTTTGTGTATACTATTGCATCTGAGTCCATATTATTTTACTTCAACATGAACTGAACTGTTTCTTTTCCCCCTCCGTATGTTATGCTTCTATTTCTTGTTTTGTGCATGTGCTCTTGTTCACTTCTTGTGTCCCCCTGAGCCTCCTAAAGCCTTAGCTAAACACCTCCGCGGTAAAAGGTTGCTCCAGGGTCAGAGGAAATTAAAAATACATTCGCTAGCAAAACTCACACACATCATCATACACACACTCTCTCTCTCTGTTTCTGTGACACACTCTTTTCTCTCCCTCCCCAAACTGTCACACACCCTCACCGTCTGCACACGGGCTAACTGAGGTGAGCGGGAGTGTGTTTAGATAAAGTGTTAAAAGCTCAGACAGACATAGCCATGGAATGTACAGATAAGGCGGTTTTTGCTTATACAATGAAACACATACACTCGCGCGGCAGCCACACCAAAGTAGTAATTATCTAACTTACACACATAATGGCGTTAATGGGCTTAAGCACTGACAAATCTTCTCGTTCCTGACCTGGAATGGAAACATTGCAAGCCTGACACATTATACGGTCATGGCCTTGTAGGGTAAGGATGAATTCACTCAAAGCTCCGGTACAGCATTTATTTTTATTTTTTGGTGAACAAGCATTTTAGCTGGTTCGAACCTTTGTTGAACTCCAATTGAACAGATTAGGTCAGTTTTTTTTATAGCAGAAGTTTGTGAATCAGCTTTGAATCAGAGCTGCTTTCCCTTAACATCATCAACTCCCCCACTGCAGGTTTTTTTTCCATTACAACACTGAGATTCAATTCAAGACGCATGAATAAAACCAGATCTTTTTTTTGGTTCTAACTAAACCTGACCCTTTATGGGACAAAGGCACGATTGAAAAATGTTGTCTAACTCAAAGCTCTAATTGAGCAATAGCACAAGAGAGGGAGTGATGTTGTACAGGATGTGATTTGTTCACAAGATCTCAAAATACTCAAACTGGGCATGAACCTCTGTTTACTGTCAGAGAACCAAGGACTCAGACTACGAGGTGCTGACTTTCATCTAAACATAAAACCACTGGATTGCATACTGTGTGTCATTGTCTAATAAAGCAAACAGTATCACATCATCTGCAAAGAGCCCAATGTCAACTAGTGTTGGCTACAGCCCTTAATCCAACAAGAAGCAGTAGGGCTTATTAATGGATGAAGATATAGATCAGTTTGGCTATTGCCAATATGTCAAGTAATTCTGAAAAGGTAAAATGCTGACCAACTACACCACAACCAGAATGGATTCAGCATTACTCCTTCCAGATCTGAGGTTTCTTAATTGGGTCAGAACTCTTGCACAAGCTTTCCCAGGAATGCCAACTTCCCAATCTTCAATTAAAAAAATATATATCTTTGACCTTTTGCCTTTAATGGCTGGGACTCCTAAAGAGAAACATGTAGTGAATAAAGTCTAGGGGATGACATGAACCCAAAGTTGCAGAGAGTCGAACCACCAATTCGGGGCACAAAATGGAAAACATGGGGACCCTGGTCTACTTTCAGTTGGTAGCGCAGGGTCCCCATGTTTTCCATTTTGCAGGATATATTCCTGGGGCAAATCTCAGCCAGACCTGTCGCCAACTAGCTATGGTGCTAAGAGTCATCTGAGATAGTTAGCATTTTTAACACAGGAAGTTTTACCCTCTGAATTTACTTGGTGGTTTCCATCAACTATTTCAGGCCAAAAAAGAGTCCACTGATGTTTTCTTTAATCTTTCACAGTCAATTAATCAAGTCAATACATCCAGATTGGTTTTGTGAACCTTTGGAGGGAACCTTTTGGGCAAACGTTTTGAACTTCAGGCCAAATAAAGTAGTTAATACTGGCCTTGACCAGCTACAACAGTTACATCGCTTCCAATGTTTCAGTGGCATTCTCTACTGTGATTATGGTTTCTTTAATGCTGCCAACGAGTGTCTATTACATCACTCTCATACCCATAATCACCGTAAAGACTCTCTGCCTTGGGTATTAGTGATATAATGCATGATCTTAACTGTAACAAACATCCAATCCAACATAACCATGGATGGCATGTGGTCAAGTGTTTGCTGGATCACTGAAATAATGTTTAACCGATGAGATAAAACACAATAAACAACCCGTTAATGGAAGGATTTTTTTCTCGTTTTTGGATATTGTTCTTGTCCCTGGATGGATTTCTGTCTTTTCATAAAGATTTAGGTTGTCATGACGATTAATTAACTGATCTTTGGAAGAGTCTGCAGTCTAAAAAGAGGGTAGAAAACCTCCAGTTGAACAAGTCCATACTGAGAAAATCATGATTCCCAAATTCCAGTCCTGATTGTCTTTAAATCCGCTTTAAGCTTACATTTCTGTCTCTCTTTGTTAACCAATTTTAAAACAAAAGACAGAAATGGTTTGATTCTGTAAATGTGCTGTGAAATGGTGCTATCCATGGTGCTGACACTCCCACCATTCCACCTAAAGTTTATTTTTCTGTCCTTTTGATTTGGCACCTTTGAAAACTTTTTTGTAATAACTTGAATGTGAACGTAAACTCGTCTTTAACTGTAAAACCAAAGGAAGAAAAAACCCAAAACAACAAAAACAACGTCTCTAAAATAAAATTTTAGATGGCAGTGCAACGTTTATAAAACAAAGTCTTTTGCACTTTACATACACGTACATGTATGCAGAGTTCTTGTTTTTTTTTTTTTTAAGTACCCTGTCTAATCATTCTCCATACCTTACAGATTTTGCATAATCAGCGGTTGTTGTTTAGAAAAACAGGATGTTCTGTGTATGAATGTACTGGTTTGTACCTTAAGGCTGTTGTGCTGCAGGATTTACATACACTACACTCAGTCTTTCCTTTATGATAATCCACACAGGTCACCTGCGTGTATACACTGAGGTCAGACATATTTCACATTGATTGAGTTTTTGCATGTATCTGCAAAGACAATGCATTTGTGTATGCATTGTTGATTTTATGTTTCGGTGTGAAGAGTCAAATATAAGCATTTTTTAAGGCAGTAAAAAGTTGATTGATTTATCCACAACCTTTCTCTCATGTCACCATTGAAGACATCAGTGTGTGTGTGTTTGTGTGTGTATTCATGAGTGTATTTGTGCTCACCAGAGGATTTTAAATCAGTGAAACTTACACTTCCAAGACTTTCAGAGGGGGAACAAAGAAAACGTAAACACATCTTTAACTCAACAAGTCAGAAAATCAAATGTTCCCTCTTTTTTCCCCTTTCTCTCATTCCCATAATCTTTCATCCTCTCTTTCTGGCCGGCTGCCATGTGTTTCTCCTCCGCTAGGCGGCAGCATTGAGCCGTTTTCAGCGATCAAGTGGGAGATGCTGGAAAAGAAGAGAAAGAAAGACCTTGCACTCCCTGAGTTAAATATTTTAAAAGAGATCTTCAATCCCACTTATATTTGTTCCATATGTCCCATGCTTGGGGAGATAAAGAGACAGAAGGAGCGGAGGATAGAGGGAAAGAGAAATGAGGAATGTAGGTGACAGGGCTTGTAGGTTGGACATTTGCAACAAGCTGATGTTTGCAAGAAAAAAGAAAATTGAAAGAGAGAAAATGAGAGAAAACTATAGCTGTGAGATACAGTTAAGGACTTGATTTCCTTCCTGTCTCTGCGACCTTCTGCAGGTGTGTGTGTGTGTGTGTGTGTGTGTGTGTGTGCGTGCTGCAGCTGGGGTCAGGGTCTCCGCTCGGCCTCTCCATTGTATAACACCCCGGTAATATTCCTGATCACAGTCTGAGGACCTTAATTGGAGCCAGCCATTTGCTTTGGCACGGCGGAGTGTGGAGAACAGCCCCGACTTCCCCCGACGCCTGCGCCTCATTGATCCGATTGTTTCCTGAAGACTTAGGAAGGAGAAGTGAGGCGAGGACATGACAGGGGACAGACACGTGGACCGGGACGAGGGCCCCCGAGCTAACCTAACCTTGAAGGTTACAAGAGTCAGCTGGTTCAGCTCCCAAATCATCGGAGATTAAGGCATTTTGGATGAGGACGGGTGACGGAGAAGACTGAGAAATAAAGAAAGAAAAAACAAAAAAAATGAAATAAGTTAAGAAACAAAAGAAGTCTGGGCGCCGGTAGCCTAGTGGTTATGTCGAACGCCCTATGTACAGAGGCTATAGTCCTCATTGCAGCGGCCGCCGGTTCAAATCCTTGGCCCTTTTATTGCATGTCATCCCCCACTTTCTCCCCCCAGCATTTCCTGACTCTCTACAGCTGACCTATCAAATAAAGGCAAAAATGCCCCAAAAAAACAAAAACAAAAGAAGTCCGTCTTTCGACTAAAAGGTGAGGTGTGAAAAAAAAAGAGACAGTCATCAAAAAGTTTAAGTATCAATCATCTATCTAACAAGGAAAAAAGAAACAAAAGAAAGAAATAAGGAATCCCTCTCCTCCTCCATGTGTACGTCACTATAATTACAGGAGAATAATCGGTCACTTTAATTACCGCTGAGTCTATGGATCAGCTTTACACTCTTCTTTTTACACTTTTGGCACAGGATCAATTTGAAAACCAGGACATAGACCAGTTTGGGGTCCGAGGTCTGCTGTTGGTTTTCCCATGATGCATCAGGGACCTGAACGTGAGAGAGAGCTCGAGCATATTGAATTGAACCAACGCTCCAAACGCTCCGTGCGTAAAAGCGCGTCTCCCTGTTAGTTTGGGACGCAGCCCCGGATGATTCTGCAGAAGTCTTTCTTACTGATTTGTACTCTTGGATTTTGTTCTGCAGGTGATTAGTTCAAGAGTGCGCACGTTCTGCACGGAGACACGAGTCATAAAAGTTACTGCAAGCCCCGTCTCTCTCTCTTTCTCTCTCTTTCTCGCTCTCTCTCTCTCTCTCTCTCTCTCGCTCTCTCTCTGGCGCGCTGCCAGCTCCAGCACGCTCCAAGCCTCCTCTCCTCTTGCGCCGCTCACTTTACACCAACCCCTCCTCTTCTGAGGGGAAAAGAGGAGGAGGAGGAGGAGGAGGGAAGAGAGGGGGTCCTCTAGGAGCTGAAAGAGGTGGAGCAGAGGGGAGGGATGGAGGAGGAGGAGGGAAGGGGAGTCTCTCTCCCCCTCTAGCCGACACTGGGGTGAGGTGGGGTGGGGGGGGGGGGGGGGGGGGGGGACTGGAGGGGGGCGACGGGAGCCCTTGGCCGCCTATTCGCCTTCCAGTTGCCTCCGCACTATATAAACACTCATTGGTGCCTCTGGCTTGACGCACACACACTCTTTACGCACGCATCCACACACACACTCACACACACACACACACACTACTGAGGGTGACTTGTATATGTAGAGAGAGAGAGAGAGAGAGAGAGAGAGAGAGAGAGAGAGAGAGAGAGAGAGAGGAGCCCTTCAGAAACAGAAAGGTACACAGAGAAGAGAGTGGACGACAGAAAGTAAGAGAAGGAGAAAGAGGACGGTGGCTTCTGAGCATCTCCTGCGCATCTTTCTCACTCCTGCACGCTCACGGATCTTTTTAAGTCTTCACTCTGCTTCATCCTTCCTCGTGCCTCACAGAGAGATTAACACCTTTCTTTTTTTTCGTTTTATTAAAAAGAGAATTTGGAGTTGAGAGACACGCGATCCCTGGAAGAGTTTGCCTGTCATTTGAAAAATCAAATCTTTTCCATCTTTTTTTGGGGGAAGTTTTGAAAAGTAAAGCAGTTGCTTGTTGGTTCCAGGGGCTCGGCTTCACTTTTTTTTTTCCACGTGTCCCACGTTCACCCAGCTCCTGACACAAACGTGTCACCTGGAGATTTTTTTTGCGCCTGGCTAAAAAAAAAAAAGTTCCAGACTTTTTTTTTTTTCAGATTTTTATTTTACCTCACTGACCCACACAAGAGACCCAAAAATGAGATTTCAAACACCAGCCCCGTGTGTTGATTGTCCTAAAGGCTTAAATCACTAATACAGAGAGTGAGTTTCCAAGCGTTTCACTTTTTCCACTTTCACAGCAGAGGTGGCAGCGCGGCTCACCTGTAGCATCTCCTCCACTCATCAGGACATCAGAAAAACCACTTTGTGACTATTTAAAGACAGAGATTAACTTTTTTTCCCCCTGAAGAGTGGAAACTCGCACTTCACACGGTTCATTCATTCTGCCGCCTCTTGTCACTTCCAGAGGAGGCTTTTTGGAGTGCGTAAAGGAGCGCTGCGCTTTTACGCAGAACATCCAACTTTTTTTTGAATCATCCCGAAGGATCCAGATCTGCCTGTTTTTTTTTTTTTTTTTTTAAAGTCTTCCAGAGCTCCAGAGGGACGCCGGGCCTCTCCTCCATCATCATCATGCTGTTCGACAGTTTCGACCTCGTCTCGGCTCTGGCCACCCTGGCCGCGTGCCTGGTGTCCATGGCGCTGCTGCTCGCCGTCTCCCAGCAGCTGTGGCAGCTCCGGTGGACGGCCACGCGGGATAAAAACTGCAAGCTGCCCATGCCCAAAGGATCCATGGGCTTCCCTTTCATCGGCGAGACCTGCCACTGGCTCCTGCAGGTAAGCGCGCACTCGGGACGGGGAGGAGTGTGGGGTGAAGGGGGGGGGGGGGGGACTGTTTGAGCGCTTGCCCCGGTGTCTGAGTGGGGACTTGACTCCATCCAAGTATGATGAAATCACTCTTATCTGTTTCATTTCACTCTGTGAGGAATTCTTGATTCTCATTTCGGACATTTTTTTAGCTCATTGATCAGTTTTTCACTTTGACGGATTTCAGTCTGACATGTGAAAGTTTCTGACGAGTGAGTGTGCAACAGGACAATAATTAAAGACTTTAATTTCACGTAATAGCCACAATGTGTCTCCATCATCCAGTTTTTGATGCTCAACACTCAAACAAGGACGCAACAGAACTTTTATTTTGCGCATTTTTCACAGAGAATTTAAAAATATTTACAATTTTGGCTCGATATCCAGTGACGCTTTCCCCCTCACTTTTTTTCTACTCTCAGCTTGATCTTTATATCCAGTACAACATTGTTTTTTTTTTAAGTTTTCTGCATCTTCTTGCGCGTCTCTGATGCACACAGACGCACTCATTACTACACTTTTGATTAGTTTAAAGAGCCAATCTCTCTCTCTCCACTCTCTGCCGTGGCTCCAGCGGCCGATCAGATCACTTTTCTTTTTATTGTCTCAGACGGGAGCGCGTCGGGTCATCCAGCCTCCCGTGCTGCAGTCTGGCTGATAGTTTATCGACTCTTATCTTGATACGGAGGCCAATTAGTGACGGCGACTAGTCTCTGCGCTGACAACTCAGAATCAGTCTCGCTGCTTCCTAGAAGTTTCAGTTTTCATTCTGAATATTTAAAAAAAAAAAAAAAAATGTCAAGAATGTGAAACAGTTTGGCAAACTTTCAAAGTATTCTCAGTCCCAGCTAGGAATAGGGAGAAAGCACGTGCTAGTTTATGTCGAGAGTCAGAGTGAAGTGCAAATGGGTGAAAGGGTGAGGTGAGGGTAAAGTGCACACCTCGGACTCCCTCTCTTTTCTCCTCCTCCTCCTCCTCCTCCTCCTCCTCTCGTCTCAGCTCCAGCCAAAGAAAAGTTCCCAAACATGCCGCATGTTTCACAAACCTTCAGATTCCTCCTCTTGGAAGATGACTGACACGTGCTGCAAAGCTGCTTATTGATCATTCCTTGTTGAGATGCTTCACTTCTCTATTTGTTTTGATCGTCTAATTAGCTTCTTGTTTTTTTTTTTGTTTTTTTTT
Source organism: Labrus bergylta (assembly GCF_963930695.1). Lineage (NCBI taxonomy): Eukaryota > Metazoa > Chordata > Actinopteri > Labriformes > Labridae > Labrus > Labrus bergylta. Next base: position 2,741,162 of record NC_089216.1, on the reverse strand, counting down.
TTTGTGCATCTGATCAATCGGCAAATGTCCCAGAATCCTTTGCACCACGCGTGAAGAATGTGTCTGCATCTTCATGTTTCGATCAAAACATAGAAGAAGAAAGCTCACCAGACAGCGCAAGAGTCCCGCTACTAAAGCAGCAGTTGTCAGCGCGAAATGATGGCTCCCAGGGGCGTGCGGACAGAAAGGAAGGGGGGAGGGGGGGGGGGGGTGTGATGGGAAAAAATAAAAATAGAAAGAGGGGAAAAAAGTAAGAGAGAGAGAGAGAGAGAGAGAAAAAACCTCCAAAAAAGCAAAAGTGGGGAGAAAAAAAAAAAGTCAAGCGAGCGGAGGCACGTTGGCCGTGTGCGGGGGCTTGAACTCTCCGTTAACATCTGACACCGAGCGAGACGCGTTCCCGGAATGCAAGCGGGGACCACGGCCAAGTTTATGGAGCGGGGGGGAGGTAGGGAGGTAATCTGCATGTCTGTCAGATTGAGTGTGTCTATACTTATGAGGACCAAACGTCCCCACAAGAGGAGAAAACTTAGGAGCGTTTTTTGGCTCCTGTGTTTGTTTGTTTTTTGGCTCCTGTGTTTGTCAGGTCTCCGTCTTATCTGGAGGGAAGTTAATGAGTTAATGTAGTCCATGAAATGCCTCATAAATTAACTCAACTAAGAGGAGAGAGATAGAGACGCTCGGCTGCAGCCGGGAGCCTCGGCTGCGCTGTGGGAAAGCATCACTGGGAGATGGAGATCTGATGGAGGACCCTCGCTCTCTCTCTCTCTCTCTCTCTCTCTCTCTCTCCCAGATGCTGTTTCATGTCTCAGCTGCTAGTCTGCTGCTTGATTGGTCGTGGAGACGACATGTCAGACGTGCTCAGAGACAAGTCGTCTCATGGGGGGGGGGGGGAGCTTCTGAAGGACTGAAGCACACACATCAATTGATTGTAGTTGAAGAACTGAAGCTGCAAACGTTGTTTTTTTTTCTTCTTTTTGCACAGAAATGGTTTTGATTAAAATCGAGGTTGAGGAAGAAACAGAATATTTAGAGATGAGACACTTTGGAGGTCAAATAAAGCACCAAGCAAAGAACAATCCTCATTCAGCAACCGCTCTGTAGAAGAAAACGTGTTTCTGAAAACCCAACTTCCACAGTGTTTTTTTTTTTTAAAGGTTTATTTTTGGGCTCTTTATTTTAAAGAGATAGGACAGTGGACAGAGCCAGACATTTGGGATAGAGAAAGTGGGGAATGAAGGGGGTCCACAGGTCAGATTTGAACCCAGGCCGCACGCCTGTAGGACAATGCCTGTGTACACAGGGCACATGCATCAAACTGCTAGGCTACCAGAGCCCCACTTACACAATTTCTGACATCCTGCTAAGTTTTCTTATCTGTGATTTGTTCTTAGAGTACGTTAAGAGTGCTGACATGACCGTGTGAGAAATGATATGTTAGTGTGTTTTACTTAATTTGGCATGTTTAGATATTTAAAAAAAAAACATGTCTTATATGATTTAAATATCATCAGGTATATTTCAATCTTGCAATGTTTGATGTTTAACTGCAAACTGTTAAATTATGAATATAAACTCATAATTTAAACCTAGCTTCACACACGTGGCTTTTTAACGACAATTCAGCGACATCATTCATCATTTCACAGCGACAGCTTTTAGACGTCAAATTGTTTTCATTTTGACAAAATATTTAAGCATTTAAAGTTGTTGTAACTTAAAATAAACTGACAGCAGAAGACTGTCGTGTCTCGTTCTCTGCAGATAACAACTTTAATTAAGTTTAAGAAACGTGCTGTAATTTAAAGTTCTTCTTTTTTAAACTGTTAAACAGTCTTTCTCTAAATGTAAATAAAAAAGTCTTTATAGTTGTATCTTAAAAAGAAAAAGAGGAAACGGGTCAAGAGGAGGTGGTTGTTGGGTCTCTTTCTCGCCCAAATGTCGGTCATCAGCAACACTCGCACGTCGCTATGGGAAACAATCTGACCACCAGTGTTGTCGTAGTGATTCTAGTTGATGTAGTTTTCTCTTCCATTGTGTGTCAACATGTTCACTGTATTTAATATTCTAACTAAATGTACCACATTCAGCACATATTCAGTATCTTTTTAAAACAATCAAGCGAGAAATCTCTTCTGGCTCTGTTTTTGGTCTCCACCACCTCCAAACTTTTCTTTTGTTTTTGTTAAGCGCTGCTTCAAGCTAGTTTACGTTTTGGTTTTTTGAAGCTTGTTCCAAACAGCTGCCTTGAAAATTACACTCTGAGAGCTGCGACTCGCTGTGAGGTCAACTTGATCTTCGCTTCAACTTTTAAACGCGTTTAAAAAAGTTGATTCCCGAGTTTGCATGTTTGAGTTCTTCTGATTTTTGGAATAGCTGAACGTAGAGAATATGCTTCAACATTTCCCTGAGTCTTCTCTTTTCAGTCCGTTACTCGCTCTCGTTCTTCTCCAAACGTCTCGTCCACATTTCCCTCCATTAACCCTCTTTTCTGCTTAAACCTGAGTATGTATACGGTGAATATCTAACCCGACACACATGCAGCAGCAGGTTTCAGTGACGGGTCCATTTTAAAGCGATCCGCAGTTAGGAACAGTTTTACGGTCACTCTGCCAAAGACCTGTCTGCTCTCATTAGGAGCCGGAGCTTTGTGAACGGACTGTGCCAAGCAGGAGCCTCACTACCGAGCGGACACACACACACACACACACACACACACACACACACACACACACACACTCACGTGCACTGAAACACTACCTACACAGAGCAAAGTCATGTACATTTTCAAGATAAACACGCATTAGTTATGCACTCAAATCTTACAATCTACACACCCAGTTCGTGCTTTTCATACAGGTGCACGCTCTCAAAAATATAAACACAGAGTACGGACTTCGGCACGCTCCGATGCATGTGCACGTTCAGATTCCATCACTCAGAACAATGCAGGTCATGAACACACTTTTAATGCGTTCATTCGATGTGAGAATAGCAAATATTTTCTGCAACTCGATGGTGATTCACAAAGCGAATGCACGATTTTTGGGAGGGTAAAAATAGCTTTTATTTTAGATTTACACCTGGCATGAAATTCAATTTAACAAAAAAAAGGTTTTGCTCTGTTATTTGGGAGGTCCGAGCATTTCACGTTAACTTAAATGTCTGGATACTTTCTAAAACCTAGTTTAGTCTTTAGTCTTTTTTTTTTGAAGTGCAAAAATGGTATCAGCTAAAACGTTTTAGGCGGAATACACTCTAAAAATTTGGTGGATTTTAAAACTGAAACACCTTGGCCAAACGTACAGATGAAAGGGTGGAGCCAAAGATTAAAAAGTTAGCTTAATTTATTTATATGTACTTCAAGTTCCCATGAAATGAAAAACACATTTTCCCGATTCTGATCCAGCGTTCCTGTGTTTAATGTTCATTTAGCTGCCAAATTTATTCCAGTACAGCATTATCTCATCTCATGTTTTATCATCTTTATAAAATATTATTTATAGTATTGTATTTTCTCTTCCTGTAACACATTTCAAATGTCTGACGTCTCCTTCTGTGCAAAAGGGGCGTTTACTGATTTCCAACCAGTTAAAAAGCATCGACTAAACCAACGATCCAATCAAATCCATCCCAACATTATGTCCCGCCTTCTCCCATGATTGGCTCTATATGTCTATCCCGCTGCAGGAGGAAAAACGTCCCGACACGGCAGATAGACCCAAAAATAAGTTCATTAAAGGGGGCCTAACTTAATGCTGCCACTAGGGGTCTCCAAAGTGCAAAACTCCCAGTCGTAGTTTTGATGAACAACATTATTCAAAATTTTTTAAATCCTTTTAGGTATTTTGGATTGTTTACAGGTTATTATAAAAATGCAAAGATTTCTGGGTAATGTAGTTAAACACCTATAAATGTGATATATTCCATATTTTAATATCAGGGAACGCCAACGTAAGAGTTTCCCCTTCTTTGACAAATATGAAAAGGATGCTCACTCCGATCTGTTATTCTGGATGCATCGTCTTCTGGTCTGGTCCTGATACTGAACAAAAACACACACACATACACATACACACACACACACAGGACAAACACAAATACAAACACACACACACACACACATGTGGTGCAGACAGGCTGGACTGAATCTGGGTCAGAGCGGAGGAAATGAACACATGGCACTGAGACTCAGGCTGTGAGTTTGTGATTTAAGTTTTTGAAAACGCACACACATTAAGGATATTCTGTGCAGAATGTGTAAATGTTATCAGTGATTATTTCTTCCTTTTTTTATAATTTGCACCAGCGTACATACACTGCATGCAAACGCACTAATGCGCCGTCCTTCTGTGCCAGCCTGTCTGCTGGTCTCTGTTTTGCAGTGATGAAGTGTAAATGACGGTGGGCAGAGTAATAACAGTCCTCCAGACCAAAAGACTCTCTCATCTCACACAGCGATGACAGCTCTCTCTCTCTCTCTCTCTCTCCTTCTTTTACTTCTTCTTCAACACCTGTCCTGCTGTCTCCGGCTCCTTCTGGCAGTACTTTTACAAACTGGTTTCCTGAAGTTGAGCAGGAGTGGAAGAGGTTTTGGTGACCGCCCCCTTTCTGGCGTTTTTTTAAGAAATGCTCTCACAGTCCTATTAGCAAATGCTTCAATTTGCTTTACACCAGCTTGGTTGCTTTCTGCATCTTCAGTGTAGCAACACGCCTCCTGTGCGTCTGTCCGCACCTTTTTGAAGCCAATGACCCCCTGGGGCGCAAATGTTGGCGCAAATTGTTACACAAAAAATGACATCTGAGTCAGGTGATAAATAGCAGTGACTGGCTCTTGTGTGGTTGCAGCGCTTTACGACAGGTGGAAGATAATGCACAAGATTTTGAAGGCGCCTTTTTTTGATTAGCAAATAAAAAAAGTTGTTTCTGATTTGTTAACTTGCTCCGGCTCACAAAAAAGTGCCAATTTAACCGTTTCAACAAATGCACGGTTTGATTCAAGGGCGACTGCTCCAAAACAATGTGACGCAGAGTCGGGCAGCTAAAAGATTAAAAATCCTGAGACTTGCTCTGATCACCTCGAGAGCTTGCACATGTGGGGATCTTTTGTTTTTTTTTGAGGGCGCGGCTTGTGAGGCCCGGTGGCTTCATCTATAGACGGTTCCATGACTGCAGTCCAGCTCTCTGTGTGCTGCATAGCTGCGGTTATACAGTCCTGAGGCACACACACGGTTAATGGAAATACTACGACTACATATGCACAGTCACAGAATGCACACATATAGCGCTTTCACACATGCATAAAACTCTGATATTGTGATTATGTAAAACAACACATAGCATTGATTTAAAGGCAAATATCTCTCATAAAGCGGACTTTATGTCCTTACTGTGAGGTGCATGTGTGAACGGATCAGGAGGATTTCAGGAGTAGCCTTTTTATTGAAATTCTCTAGAAATTTTCAGGAGTGCACGTGTAAAAAACAGTTAAAGCCTGCAGGAGTAACATGCGCTAACAAGCACAATGAAGCTGAGTCCTACTTTCTTTTTTACCTTTCTATCAGAGTCTATAGGTGTGTGTGTGTGTGGAGTTAGAGAGACATGCTGAAGTTCATTGATGAGTTATATTTTTGTGTGTTTGCTCTTGTGTACATGTCTGTTGTATAATCGAGTTGAAATTCAAGGCAGGACCCTTGATCCCAAAAGGACTCTTATCGTTCCCTGCATCTTTCAACCCTGTTTGCCATCTTTATGGATCATTGCTTTTGATGTCGTTGATGTTCTTTGTGCAATTTTTTTCTCCTTTTTGATGACAAATAAATTGCTCGACAGTTTTTCTTTGTCTTGGTCGAGAAAGTAGATTTTCGTACCGATTACATCCATCGTGTTTTGTGCCATCATGTCATCATTCCTCACTTTCTTGCATGCATATTTAATTCCATGCCACATTGTCTTGCGGTGATTTGTTCCCTAAGATCATTTCTCCATGAACACGATTCAGTTAAGAAAAGATCATAGGAAATTAAATTTGTTTGCTGCTCGGACCGGCTTGATTGTGAAGCCTCCAGCGACGACAAGCTAAAAAGTTTTCTCGGTGAAAGTATCGCTTACCCTCTTTTATCTCTGTGCCTTTTTATTCTTCATCCTTCTTCATCCATCCTTCCATCCCTACCATCCTCCTCTTCCTCCTGTTGTTCAGATTAGCAGGAGGTGCTGGCAGCCCCTTCTTTCACCCCAAGAACACACCGCTCCTTGCGAACAACACTCTTGTCCTTGGCCGAGCACAGAGCACAATGTTAAGCTCTTTTTCTCAATGTGTGTGTGTGTGTGTGTGTGTGTGTGTGTGTGTGTGTGTGTGTGTGCGCGAGGAGGATAAATCGCCTTTGAACCCTATTTAAACTTTGTGTTTAAATAAGCAAAGTATATGGGTAGAATAATGATTCTTGATACGGTCAAGAAAAATCAAAAAACAGACAAAACCTTAACAATGCAACGGACCTTTTATCAAACCAGCAACATCCCGCTAACAGTTATTAGCGCTCAGTTATGAACCATGAAAACTATAAACATATCTATTCATCATCTAAAAGTAAGTTATATAATCAAACAGTTTATCTTGAAGCTTAGCTAACTATTTCAACAGTTAGCAGGTTTCTTTTAGATTGCTCTGTTTCAACTTCCTGTTTGTATTTCAAGAGATTATCCACTTTAGCTAACTACTGCAACTATGTAGGCGCTACGTTAGCTTCATTTTAGCTAACTGTTTCAACCGTTATCAACAAGCTTTTTGGTATCTGTTACATTTGATATCAACTGTTTATCCTTCATTCTTAGAAAACAAGTTCAACAATACAAACCTTACTTTAAGCTAACCACGTCAACCACTTATCTTTTGCATTTAGCTAACTATCCAATACTTTTAAGAAAAGCAATTTCAACATTTTGGCATTTTTAGCTCGATTTCTTTTAGCAGTATTCATTTTCTGTTGCTTCAGTCTTCTCCTGGAATTTGTTGGTTATAAGAAATATATGAAGTACATTATATTTAATATTTGTTGAGTTGCTTGTTGTATGTCTGCATTCGCTTGTAGTTGGGGAACGGGTTTGTGTGTGTGTGTGTGTGTGTGTGTGTGTGTGTGTGTGTGTGTGTCAGGGTATTAGCTGGGGTCCCGGGGTGAGTGCTTAGAGAGTTTTGAACAACCATAATCTCCCTTCCTATAATGTCCCCGGGTCAGGGGCCAACCCTCTCTCTCTCTCCCGCCCTCTCCCTCTGTCTCTCTCTCTCTCTCTATTCTCCTTGTTTTTTGGCTGAACCATCCGAAGCTCATTTTCGTTAATCCGTCTTTTTAAAGCGAGCAGCCTTCCCCATCTCTCCGCCTCCTCCGCCACGCTCTCTGCTTGCTTTCTCTTGCTCCCTTGTTGGCGCTTTACCTCTTTCACACTTTCTCTTCCTCATTCCTCTTTTTCCTCCTCTCTTCTCTTGACCCCTTTTCCTCTCGTCTTTTCCTTCCCCGCCTCTGCCCTCTCTCTGTATTTCCTTTCTCCTCGTCCCACTTTCTTATTCCCTCTCTTTCGTCTCCCCTCTCTGTCTCTCTGATGTGGTGGCGTGACCGCAAAGGGACGGGGTTCATTGTCAAGTCGAGGACCTATCGCACCATTCAAACACACACACACACACACACACACACACACACACACACACACACACACACACACACACACACACACACACACACACACATATTAAAACTCACACACTGGTTCCTTGGTATCTCTGGCACCGACTGAATGATTGACAACTGAAAAGAAAGAAGGAATTCCCTCACAGCCTTTGACCTCGTTTCCTCTCCCTTGTACTTCTTGCTGCTGCCACTGCTTTTTTTTTTTCCGCTCTTCGTTTAACTTTTCTTTAATTTGTACTCCCAGAGATTCAACTTTTTCAGACAATTTTGGTGAAATTGTTTGAGTTTCTGCACCTTTTTCACAAACAAAATCACCTGTCAATCGAGCAGTGTGGGCGGCTTTGAATTCCTCCCCTTTGATAGAAATCCTGTTTGTTCCTTTAATTATTCCACATCTCTTAAGTGTGTAATTTCCATTTTTTTAACATGTATTTGACTCATCTGCTCCTGCTTCATCATGCAGTGTAAAAAAGACGGACTGATGTGCAGATTGCACTCCGACAAACGGACCAACGCTTCTGCAGACGGCTTTTGTTCATGGACCTTCAGCGGCTGCTTCAAGAGAAAATTATAAGTCAGGGTTGTGTATCTTTTCTCCTTGCACTAATTCAATTTGATTCCTATATGCATTCAGCTTAACATGAAGCGCAGCAAAATAATAACTTAATTAAACTGCAGCAAAAGAGTGATTCAAGGACGTAACTGACCCACAAGCTCAGGATAGTAAGACACAAATACGTTAAGATTTAAAATATGCAACCTAAACTAGAAGTCAATTTCCATCAGACAGAGAACTGGGGGAAATTTACAAATTAAATCTGTCAGTTAAACTCAAATTTCTCACAAATCTCATTTATCTGTACGCCCCTACACACTCAAGACTTTACAGATAATAATTAATAAAGGTTAAATAAGAGAAGGGCATTAAAGTTAAAAATCCTGCAATCAAGACGGAGTATAAATTGATGTTTGAATATAATTTCTTCAGGCAGTTCAAATGTTAGATGTTCAGTGGACTCACTGATTTGCTGCTTGAATTAAGAATATCTGAAGCAACACACTTCACGCCATCAAATCCAGGCGGGAAACTTTTTTATTTTACAAAACATCAGCTTTTTACGTCTAAATAATCCGCCTGTGATTTTGAACATTTGCATGTTGCAATGAGAGTCTTCAGCAGGAGGATGACACATTTGATGAATTCCTCACTCAAAAACAGCCTTTAAACATTTATAGTCCTCACATTATTAACGACTCTTTATTCTCTGTCCCATGCAGGACGCCTGCATCAGATCCAGTTATGGATTCTTTATTTTCTGCACATTTGCTCTCTTTACCCCAAAAGTTCTCTTTTATAAACCTCTCCAAATGTATACTTTCTGCCCCTCCCCCCTCCCTCCATACACACATAATGTTGGGGTCCCTTTAGCTAGCTTGTGCGCGTGTGTGTGTGTGTGTGTGTGTGTGTGTGTGTGTGTGTGTGTGTGTGTGTGTGTGTGTGCTGGTGGAGCGGCGGCGTTGATCTGAGTAAACATAATTAGCTGTGTTTTTTTGTCTTGCTCCTAATAAAAGAGTCATTTGTTGGACATTTCCACTGAGCTACAAAGAGGACATTTATAAGCCCAGGGCCCAGGTTCGCCCCCAGGCCAACCCCAACAGAACAGACGGGGGTATTTTTAGCACGGCCCCGCGCGCTAGCTACCTCTGCTCGGACAGAGCGTGTGTGTGTGTGTGTGTGTGTGTGTGTGTGGGCGTTTAAGAGGTGTGTGTTTTTTGAAGACAGACAGATTTTTCTGTGATCTTTTTTTTTTTTTTTGTCATTCGTCTGAAATGTTGAGTGTGCGAATGTGTTTGGATGGCGAGTGAGGAAAATCTCCCTCCCCCTTCTCCCTAGCTCCTTTATTGAGATTCTTGTAAAATATCTGATAAATCTCTGTTCAAAAAAATATATAAAAGGGACTCTGTGGAAGCAGACGTCAAGAACAGCCCTCTGCAGACTGCAGACACACAACCCTGAAACCTCCATACTTTGAAATGATTCCCTCTATTCCTTTCTGTGCACTTTTATTTTACCCTCATTAGTGTAAACCTGACATAACCGTCATCAAACCACCATGATGACCTTCACTTAACCTGCAAATCTCAGCAGTGTTTGATTCTCACAAATGTACAGGGTTGCAGTGTGAAGCGACATTTGGCGCCCCTTTCCTATTCATTGAAGGGAACGGGAAGTTTTGTGCAAAAGATTGATAAAAAATGGATGAAATTCACTTCAAGTCTGTGTCACATTTGGAGATTTCTTTGTGCGTTTGCTGCTCTCAAGAAAGAGGAGACGGCGATATGTGTCAAACCATGATGCAACTCGGGTCTTGTGCAGTTTGTTGGAAAACGTAGATCCAAAAGTAGAAAAAGGGGGGGGGAGGGGTGGTCCCAATATTTGTGATTTAAAGACGGCCCTCACATTGTGCTCCATGAGAAGACTTTTAATGTCATTTGCTGCTTTAGAGATGCCGTCAATTTTTTAAAGAGTGAACTTTTATTTAAGTACGACCTGATAAAGCAGCTAAAAATCATGCATGTGTCAGCCCACATTTGAAGCATTTAAACGGAGCAGGTTGTGGTTTGAAATGAACCAAATTAAAAAAAATATGCAAAACTACTTGGATGAAAACATCATAAAAAATCAAATCTATTTTAGAGAGGAGAAGTCAAATTTGCAAACATAAACAGTGATGTTCACCGCGGAAACAGTCCTGTCCTTTATACTCTAAAAATCCCTTACTGACATTATTTAAGATTCACTTATCACAGATAAAAATACACTACAGTAACATACTTTTCCTGCTTTGCATTTTCAGTTTGCACCATTAATTTAATTCTCCATGTAATAAACAGTTACAGTTAAGGTAGAAAATGAAAGTAAGAAAGCGTCTGCATTTGGTTGGGCTGCTTCAAAAAGCTTCACAGACGATTGCGGCGGCGTTACGGTTTGAAAAAATTCAAAATGAAGTCGTTTTAGTGCTTGAAAAGTTTCTGTTTCACAACAACTAAATTTTAAAAAAGAATAGTGCAAGTGTGCTCTGGACTCTTAGATTTCTGTCGTTGTTGGATGATTATTTTCAACGAGTGAACTCATGCACCTCGTGTTTGGTGACACCACGGCCAGCTCTATTTGTTGCTAAGAAACAAATCCGTAAGAAAATAAGAAGAAAAAAAAGTTGTGCCCGGCGTCATAAAGAGAAACCTTTTTATGGTTTTCAGTTTGCATCATCGTTTGTCGCCTGTGAACTTGGCGCTTAAATCAGCCGTGATGTTGTGGGAGCAATTTTGGCTTTTTTTTTTTGCCAAACAGAGATTTTACAGTCGTGAGGAAAAAAAGAAACGTTCAATCAGTGTGAAGCTGTGACGCCTGCGTCTCTGTGGCGAAGTCTACAACTCTGGTGTAAAAAAAAAAAGTGTGTGTTGTGATCCAGTGTGCGGTTCTGTACGTACGTGTTCTCCTGCACGAGGAGTGTGGCGTCATTACATCACGACTTTCCATGCTTGCTCTGTCTCTGTGTGTGCTCAAAGTGTGTGTGTGTGTGTGTGTGTGTGTGTGTGTGTGTGTGTTTTGCCAGATTTTGGGGGAGGGAGAGGCGGGTGTACACTTCTCACCTTTTACGTTAAATGTCATCCAGACCACACCCCTGGCGCTCTCTCTCACACACATAAACACACACACACAGATTGTTTTAGGGTAACTTTTCTGCCCTTTGCACATTTTTCCCTCACTTGTTTGTGGGGAATTAGACGATGAGAACCTGCCAAATTGTGCGAGTGTGAAAAGAAAATATGGAGGAATGGAAAGAGAAAAGTAAGAAGTGATACACACGTAATACAGGCATCAACACTTGCACACACACACACACACACACACCACAAAAAATACACAATCGGTCCAATCTGATGCTGTATCTTGGAGAGTGAAAGGGAGCCTTGTCTCGCTGCCTGAGGAACTCCCTTTGACTTGGACTGTGTGTGTGTGTTTGTGTGTGTGTGTAGGTGTATGCGTGTGCATGCGCTGGCCTGCCAGGCAGACATACTAAACCACTCTACATCCATGTGGCAGCAAAATGCCGCTTGGAAAACAACCCCTCTCTTACACGCACATACACACCCCGAGGGCTTCAGAGGCCAGCCGGCGACCTGGTGTGTGTGTGTGTGTGTGTGTGTGTGTGTGTGTGTGTGTGTGTGTGTGTGTGTGAAATTGTGTGTGTATGTGCGTGCCACAGTAAAAAGAGGAAGTGTACAGGAGCTGTGAAAACAGTTCAGGTCAACAGTTTGTACCCAGACGGATCGACAGAGGGAGAAAAAAGGAAACTTGAGAGATGAAGGAATTTGAAGATGTGTCTTTAAAAAATAGACTTTCAAAATAAAGTTCACCTGATTGGTCACGTTTGGGCGGCAATTCTCCAGAAAAGGTTCAACTGTAAAATGTCTTCTATCAGTAATCCCCTGCAACCAGAAAAATCCAAGCACATTGATATTAAACCGCTGAGATTGCTGACTACAGTAGCAAAAAACTTGGCCCACAATGCAATGCAGCTGCGGGAAAAGACGAACACTTAAAGAGATAAATTCAAAAAGCTAATCCCTAAAACGCACAGTGTGGATGAATTAATGTCAACACCTCATGAAAAAGGTCTTAACATCTGCAGGAACTTAAGCGCCCTGACAACCAGAGGTGGGGCGTGTTGGTGCCCTGAAAATGCTAATTAGCGACGTTTTTCATCTATAAAAGCTCGTCTGGCAATCAAGAGTTTTTCAAAAAGCAACATGAAACGGCCGACGGAGCCGCCGCGGAGAGGGCCGAGGCATCTGTGCTCAATTTGAGCCGAGGTTCACACAGACGTCAGGATGTGAGGTGCGTCGTGCGAAAGGGGATGAGCCTGGAAGAAAAAAAAAAACAGTTGTGAGATTTCAGACGTCGTTGTGTCTTTGATTGTGATTTTTTTTTTTTGGGGGGGGGGGGGGGGGGGGGAGCGGGGGGAGAGCGGGGGAGGGGCTGTGTCTGAAAACGTTGAAGTATTTTTGAACTTTTCAGCTTACTTGAGTCATGCCAGTCCAGAAGACACACTTCAGGTTGTCACTCGGTTCTGAATTATGCAACAAGTAAAGAAGAAAATTATCGTCATTTAGAATAATATAACGCAAACACAGTAAACATAAACAAAAGAGCAATATCGGAAAATGAAATCAGTTGATTGCCGATGTTTTAAAATGATTTTTTCCGACAGTACTTGTACTCGGGGTGGTTTTCAGGGATATTGTTTAAAAATGTAGAGACGATGGTCTGATGGACGCTCGAGATTAGAGTCACTTTAGTCGCTTCTGTACCCGTCCACAGCCGACCAAAATCAGCTGTATGTAAAACACTGATTATTAAAAGGTTCTACATACGATGCCGTAAATGATACGTTAATTTAATCACAGTAAAGGTTTGGGAAAGGTCTCGGATATGATGAATAAGTTGAGACTAGAATTCGGAAAATATTGTGACAAAAAAAATGTTCATTCAAAATATATGTTTTTAAAATACTGACGACATTATAAACGTATTCCGGTAAATGTGAATAACAGGGCAATAAATCTGATTTACCTAAATGTATTATGTAATTATTTACTGATTACCTACACACATTAATATTACATAATGACCGATAACTCAGGAGAGAAATAAATGTGGTGTAATGACAGATTTGATGTCCTGCTTGTACTCATAACGATGATCAGATCTACACAATTCTACAATTCTACAATTCTACAAGATCTTCTCCACACAGTTGGATTCTGATGGATTTAATTTTTTAGTAAAACAGAGAAGTTGAATCACAGAAAGTTTCTAAGAAAGCTTGATCACTTCCTTCTTTATCTCCTAAACTTAATGGATCTCCGTGATGATTAAAGGGGACCCGGAGAGCTCTGGAAACATGCTGAATGAAGCGTACATGTGAGGGATCAATTCCTCCAAAGAAAGGTATCAATAAAAGGCAAAAATGTGACTTCAAATCGAATATCCAGAAATATTCTCCATATTTTTTTCATTCAGAGCGGTGTGTGGCAGCTGTCGAGGTAGTTCAGTGTTGGTAGGCGACTGTAGCTGAATTTTGTTGAATTGAAAGTAACGTTAAGACGTCAATGCAGTTTTCAAAGCGGCAATTTACTCCGAATCGCAGACGATAAAAATCTGAAATTTCAGTCAGTGAAACGCTGCAAGAACATAAAACACCCTACCTCTGTGGAAGATGTGTCCCAGACTGGAAGCATCACTATCTGCTTAAAATGACACACACATGGACGCTTATACAAACCGTGCGCGCGTTATGGTAGGTTTCAATGTTTTTGCCCCTTCAAAATAAAAGAGCAAATAAAGGCAAAATGTTCTAATTGCGATATAATGAAGTTTTGTAAAAAGGCACTTTAACCTTTATGTTTCAGTTGTTGTACATCGATGTGGGAAAAACTGTTTTACAGCATCTTATAGTACTGCTTCTTATTTACAGACGTTATCTGTATGTGTGTGTGTGTGTGTGTGTGTGTGTGTGTCATACATATCTCTTTCCCCAGGAGTAAACTGGGGTCAAACCAGTTAGTGTTGTCACGGCAATTTGCAGTTCGGCCTCTGCGTGTTTGTTTGCTTTGCACGTTTTTGTGTGACTTTTATGAATATGGCGCTCGTGTGCATGAGTGGTGTGTTTTAACTGTACGTGTGTGTGTGTGTGTGTGTGTGTGTGTGTGTGTGTGAATGATGTGTTTGTCTGCGAGTGTGTGTGTGTGTGTGTATGTGTAACACAGTAAGCTGCCCTGGGGCTGATATATATTCTTTTCACTCAAACAGCCCATTTACAGTTCTGGGGTCGGCTCCCTCTCGCTCTGCCGTGACCCGGACCGTTTAGAGGTCAGCGTCAAAGCTGAACCCCGGTCAGCTCGCTAACTGACTCCAGCTCCAGGTCCTCTGGGGGTTGACTGACGGCGGGGTTACTCAAACTGCAGGGCGGCGAGGGCCTGAAATGGGCTGTTTGGCAATCTCCTGGTGTGTCCCAGCACGAGAAAAAGGGCAAATATACCGACCGTGTCCTCTTGACCAAAGACATTTCAG